>NW_024582564.1:195621-219875 GCF_018398535.1 Haplochromis burtoni | reverse complement strand
GAGGAGGAGCAGCCTCACCCTGACAGCTTCAAATCACTGTGTCAGCTGATCACTTCCTGTCCTGTGATTGGCTGAGCTTCAGGCCTTCTCTCAGTCAAACTGGAAACAGGGATTGAGACAGTGTGAGGGTTTGTGGAGTGCCACAGTGCTGTAATGAATACTGTAGTGGAAGAAGTTCTTTCACACTCTTCATCCTGGAGCTGCTTTATGTCCATGATCTGCATGGAAACACATCTATGGAGAGGAAATCCAGCTGCTGAGGGTCACATCTGCATCATTGTAGCTACAGTGGATGTTTCAGCGTCAGGACTGAAGGCGGAGCTTTGTGCGTGTCAGGGTGAGGCCGCAGCAGCCGCGAGCGCTCGGGGCTTATCCTCGGTCTTACCAGAAAGCGAAACTATCCCCTTAAAAATGAAGGGCTTAAAACACTCATCCGGGGTCTCAGGGGAAGGGGTCCTACTGACAGGGGGCATGGTTTTAATCAGCCCAACCCCTTTTGGTTTACGTGAAGACGAGACTGATTGTTTCCGTCTGTAAGCTTCACAATCTGCGATCAGGTGGCCAGCCTTAAAACAGAAAAAACACTTTCGGTCTGCCTTGGGACGAAACACAAGTACCTCGGCCTGGCCGACTTCATTCCACAGATGTGCTTTAACAAAGTGTGAAGCTGAACTCTGAGCTGTGACAGTGAAGCAGTGTGAGAGTGTCAGTAGATGATCAGCAGAGGAAAGTGAAGCTGCTGTGAGCTGATGTCCTGAAGGGCTTTTAAAGAGTCTCTGAGTTTGACAGGAACATGAAGATGTTTGTGGTGTTTGTGATCCTCCTGCACGGTAAGTACACCTTCCTCTCTCTGCTCTCATCATCAGCTTTTCTTTCATCTCTCTCTCTTTAATGTGTTGAAGTGCAGCAGGAGGAGATTTCCATCAAACACTGGATTCTGATTCAGATCACCGCGTGCTGTAAAGAGCCGGAGGATGTACTCTTTCTGGCCGTGATTCACTAAACACATAAGTGAGATGAGAATTTCTGATTCAGATTCAACGCAGCTGATGACAGTCTCAAAATGCAGTACTTCTCATTAAATTACGTGCCACCGCTATCAGAAGCTGTCTCATAGATATCCACCTGAGGATAGTGCCTTGAGGTCATGTGCAGGTGCTTGCTGAGTGTTGTCACAATCGATCACGCTGTGGACCGTAACCGAAAAGCAACAGTGTCTGCTGTGGTCCACAATCTGACGCCTCTTTACCCTGGGGCTCTGATATCAAAGAATATCAGTGAGCTAAGCTGGTTGATCCGAGTGGTCTTGGACAGGGGCCTCTAGCTCAACTCAAAGCAGCAGGTAGTATCACATCAGACTGCCTATAGGTCCGTGCTAAACTGGGGGCAGCCTAGCAGGACTGCGAAATCAAGATAGGACTGACCCTGACCTCTTCTCAACCCCCGGAAACGCTGCCTATAGGCTTCTGGGACCAGCTCATAGGCCAGCAGGATAGCCCTTTTCAGCTTGTCATAGTCCAAGCTGTCCTCAGCTGACAACGAGGAACAAACTTCTTGGGCCTTACCCGCCAGCTTACATTGGAGCAAAATGGCCCATGAATCCCGTGGCCAGTGCAAGGCCGTGGCTATTCGTTCAAACGACTCGAAGTAGCTGTCGACCTCAGTGTCACGGAACATCGGAACCAGACGACTGTTTTTCCCTACGTCAAACGGGGTGTCTGCCTGACGAATGGAGGCAGTCGGAGGAAGGGAAACCTGCCGGAGTTCCAGCTGTCGTAACCTCACAGCTGTCTCTGCCTCCACCTCCACCTTCCTCAATTCGACCTCTCTGGCTCTAGCAAGCTCTGCGTCTAAACGCCTAAGCTCCAGCTCTTTCTTTAGCTGGAACTCCCTCTCACGGTCCTCCTTCTCTAACTGGAGACGAGCCAGGCGTACACGGAGCTTAGCATCCTGCTTCGAGCCTTCACTTGATTCAATGGAGAGGGGTTCGAAGCGAGGCAATGTCATGGGTTTGTCCTCAGGCAGCCCCTGATCAACAGGTGTCGACACCAATGGACCTACAGCTTGAGCTGACGCCTGCGGAACAGGCTGAGACGCTGCCCCATGCTCAAGTGGACCGGCAGATACTGGCAACACAGCGCGTTGGGACTCGATGTCATTGCATCACCTGTGTCTCGATAGGAGCCCAAATATACCCTTTTCTCCACCAAGGCCTGACGCACTCTGTAATGTAGCGGCGCTTGCGAGCACCTCAGATAAAGAGACTTAGTTTGGTATTGTCCTACGCCAGATGGACAAGTGTTGGAACCAACTCTGACTGGCAACCTGATGCCACCAGTGATCTCGATGCAAATGCGTCGTTTGTTTCTCTCTTTCTACAGGCGTCCAGTTGGAAGGAGGGGTTTTTCTTAACATGGCATGCGTAACCTTATGAATGATGTAGTGGAGTAATAGCGTATCGATCTTATCTCTACTTGTCTGTATAGAGGATACACAAAAACTACCTGTGAGGGTGTACACAAATAGAACAAAAGAACTATAGATGACGTCTACCGACCCTGCATCCAACTATCGGACTCTTGTCTGTATTGTCAGAAACAGGCTGCTCAACAGAAGTCCGGCCACTCGGGCTCAATCACATCTCCGAGCTGATACAAGTTAAACGTAGCCAAGTCAGCAAGCAGCGGTCAGGCTGTCCTCTGCCCTCGAGTCAGCCTCTCGTCTCGACCTGGCGGTACATGAGTCTACTAAAATCTTAGCCTAGTTAGCTTCTGGAGTGTACCAGGCTCGAGGCAACTTTAAAGGCTAAGCATCAAGTGCACAAAGCACCGACAAGCCTACCCCCGACAGGGAACTAATCCCCACCCGGGATTACTCCGAAAATAATAAAGGAAAAATAAAAAATGAGTGCCTGAAGGAGGAGCTTACGCTCAGCTAGACACTCCCCTTTTGCTAACTGGAGAGGGAGCGCAGCCGATACAATACAACTAACCAGGCCACCGGCAAACAACTCACAAAAACTCAATTTTCCTTCCATTCATATCCCGGACGAGCCCCCACATTGTTACGTTCCCCCCGAAGGGGTCTAGGCATGTGAGAGAGGGGACCAGTAACAAATGAGTCCGGAATCAGAGTGAAAAAGGAAAACAGACAGAGTTGTTCTGTATTAATAGAACTTTATTACGAAACGGTACAGGTTAACATTAACTTAAAGGGCCGGCAACGCCGTCTTACCAGTAACGCCAAAGAAACAAAGAAAACGCTCGCAGCCACGAAAGGCAGGAGGACTACCAAACAAACACAATAAAAAAGGAGGCACTTCCCACACTTCCTACCCTACTCCCCACCACGGGGAGACACTCTCAGGGCCCACAAGCCCGTCTGCTCACTGGTCCGAAAGAGGCAACACCTAGCACCGAAACGCTCTGGGGACGTCGCGTCGGTGAGTTCTACAATCACTTCCATTTTGATTTAACCGCAATTGTTTCGCTCAGCCTGGGTACATTGTACGAAGACGACAAGCTGTACTAGTTACTCCTTCTTTCTTCCGCACGTCGCCTGTGATATAGCGTAGAGGGACTGCAGAATGCGGTAGGAACACAAAGCGCACCTCTGGAGGATGGCACTGTGTTTTGATGATCCCGAATTTGTCGATTAAAAAAAAGAGTCTAGATCTAGATCTATTCTGGATAACGTGATATTAAATTCATTAAATTCTAAGCCACCCTGCTCACAGCTCATCCCCAGTTTAAATAGCCTCAGAGGATGATTGCTGACTGGAGTCAGGTGGCAAACGAGGCTAATCAGCAGCAGCTGTGTCCTGGGGAGAGAGGAGAGTGAGAGAGACAGAGAGGGGTAGGAGTGGCAAGAGGGGTGGAGGCGGGGAGAGTGGGCAAACACCCCACCCACACACTCCCACAGCCTCAAAGAACGTAAACGGATTCCACACAAAGACTAGGCAGAGTGTAGCTTGTCAAGACGGACACAGGAGGTCATCAGTTCACATTTTGGACAGAGAGGACAGATGGTTTGAAAGAGAAGTGAAAGAAGCCATCTATGTCCACTGTGAGCGACCATCTTTGAACAGAGGCGGGGGTTTACGACACCAACTCTCTGCCATCTATAATCCAGTTTTGAGATCCCTTCCCAGACGCCTTAACTGGGCCATCTGACATCCATGGAATTCGCATGATAGGGGGCCAGGTTTCACAATGAACTCACCCGAAACTCGGCTGATTGGGACCCACGCCTTTCCTTGTGCGCAAAACATAGGGTTTAAACTGTGATGAACGTGCTTGAGCCACTATGATTCTCGTTGACGGGCGATATTCACATGCACATACTATCGAGTGACGTGAATTAAGAGGTGAGATGGTTTAAACTGTATGACGTGCTTGAGCCACGCTAATGATATCCCGTTGCGTCCACTTCAGTGACAAGATCGTTCTGAGCATGTATGAGCAGGAAAAGTTTAAAGTTATGGCTGAACTGTCCCAGGCATCTTCTGTTGCCCAACTACAAATGGGTGGACCTCCAGGTCAACGGAAAGCTACGTGACCGTGACCGCTCATTATATCACAGCGGAGTGGTAGATACAAAGCCCTGTACTGCCCTATATTGCACCTTAATTTGTTTTTATATAATTGCGTGGAATGAGTCTTGAGTTGAATGTTTTTAATAGGCAAAAAATACTTAAAAATAAGTAAATGGCGAGTAAAATTTTTGTCTTCTTTTTTTTCTGCTTCCAAATTGATCCGATCCATGACTTAAAACTGTGATGGGGCCAAAAATTGGGTTCACTCCCACTAAAAGAGTTAACACATTCCTCCAGTTTAACTCATTGGTGTGTGTCATCTGGCATCATGGACAGATAGACGCCCTGCGATTCTGTTCGATGATCATGGCATAAGGACAGCTCGTGAGAAATCAATGTAGTTTGCTACTGGACCGTGATGAATCTAAATTGAGATCGCGCGCTCGTTGTACGCCGTAGCAGAGACGAGATGGAAGCAATGTGGATAACAGATTCTTGGATCGGATTATTAATAGGTTACCTTCAGCGCCTAGTCATCTAGATATCAGTGCGACCGTGTGGCAAACACCTTCGACAAAAAGATGCACTCACTCTGAATGTTGCTACGTGCAGAAGCTGCTGCTCCGTGCAAGGTAGGGAAGATCTGCATCCAAGAAGACCACTGTTATACTATAAAGCAGTGCAGCTGGGACTGGAGTCTACGAAGAAGATAGAGATGATGCAGGTGTAAAACTCGCACACACATACAAACACCAGACACCACGTGAGCACCATACAGTCCAGCTTTTATTGTGTGAAACTTACTCCATAAGTCAAGCAAATGTTCCATACTCTACAAGTGGCCACAGGTAGGAGGCACATAATATTATAGATGCTATCGACAGTGAATCGCCAGGAGAACGACAAAGCGCCTCAGCCAGTGGAAGGATATTAGAAGGTCTACGGCTACGCTGTGAAGCAGAGAGGCACGAACACGAGAGTGAACGATTTCCCGGTCGTGTCACAGTAGAGTGAACTCTCTAGATGTTAAGCGCAAAGAGTGAGTATATTATTCATCTGTAGAACCGTTCCACAACAGGTCTAGAATAGAGGCCTGTTGTCTGCGTCGATTGAGCTCTGAAAATGGTATCTGACAACATGCTATGGTCTAAACACATGTAGAGTCATACCCGGGTGCCTACGTTTACGTCAGTGATCACAGGCCTTTCGCTCTCAAGCTCTGGATGTAGTCTGATATAGCACATACTCTTTATTCAGAACTTTACGAGGATTTTTGATATCCAACGTGCTAGAGCGCTCTAGAGATCTGGCCTTTGCATATATATAAGGTTTACCAGAATTCACCTTTCCTTTCATATCAACATCAGTCCTTGACTTAAGGCGCTGTGGTTTAGAGATCGCTATAGTCTAGAGTGTAGAGAAATCTGCAGAGGTTTATTTGAGAGTTTTCAGTGCAGGGTTTAAATCTTTTACCAGAGGCTCCAGCAGCCTTAGAACAGAAGAGAAGGACCGCCTTTGTAGGGTTGACGGATTTAGACAATGAATTCTCCTCTATATTAGAGTATAACACATATTAAACAAATATGTAAGAGACTTATCTGATTCCTTATACTGGATCACTATCTCTATAATATTATGTAGAAGATGCAGCAATAAGAAAAATATATTAAGATTCTAAGAATTGATGTGCGCCAGAACTCAGAGAAGTGACTGACAGGAACACTTGGGAGTGGTTTGAAAGGACAGATTTGTCTGATTAGCGTCTATTCACTAGAATTAATGAGAGGTGAGTCCAAGAAAAAGACGAACCGTGTTGATGCTATGGCTAATAAACAGAGCGCACCTTGGCGGAGTGTAAGTCAGGATTATTGAAGTTAACCGTCAGAAAGTGTCAGTAATCAATTCGCGAAGGCATGAAAGATAGAATGCGAGATCTATACTTAAGCCCACTCAAATGGCTATACCTTCGATGTGGGCTGAAGAAGGCTAGTGAGTTCTATGTAGTTTTTTAGGTAGATAACTAGAGATAGGTTGATCATATTTAACATCAATGGTACTAAGAGTAGCTGTAGATAATATTACATCTGTGGGATGATTACTGGTAATTTTTTCTCTAATGATAAAAATTTTATTTGTGAAGAAGTTCATGAAGTCATTACTAGTTAACGTTAAAGGGATGGTTGGCTCAAAAGAGCTCTGACTTTTTGTCAGCCTGGCTACAGTGCTGAAGAGAAACCTGGGGTTGTTCTTATTTACTTCAATCAGTGATGAATAGTAAGATGTTCTGGCTTTGCGGAGGGCTTTCTTATAAAGCAGCAAACTATTTCTCCAGGCTAAATGATGATCCTCTAAATTTGTGACACGCCATTTCCTCTCCAGATTACGAGTCATCTGCTTTAGGCTACGTGTTTGAGAATTATACCACGGAGTCAGGTACTTCTGATTAGAGACCTTAGTTTTCACAGGAGCTACAGTATCCAGAGTTGTACGTAGTGAGGAGGTGAAATTATTAACAAGATAATCGACCTCTGTTGGGGTAGCGTTCAGATAGCTGCTCTGCTCTATGTTGGTACAGGGCATTGAAGATGATAACAGTGGGTGGATTATATTCTTAAACTTAGTTACAGCGCTTTCAGAAAGACATCTACTTTGATAAAGTCTATAATGGATTGATTTATATAGCGCTTTTAGGTACAGGGCATTGAAGATGATAACAGTGGGTGGATTATATTCTTAAACTTAGTTACAGCGCTTTCAGAAAGACATCTACTGTGATAAAGTCTACTCTCCACCGCTGTGTAATCAATTATTGTAAATGTAAATGTTATCAGGAAATGATCAGACAGGAGAGGGTTTTCAGGAAACACTGTTAAATGTTCAGTTTCTATGCCATATGTTAAAACAAGATCTAGAGTGTGATTAAAGTGGTGGGTGGGTTCTTTTACATTTTGAGAGAAACCAATTGAGTCTAATAACAGATTAAATGCCATGTTGAGGCTGTCATTTTTAGCATCTACATGGATGTTAAAATCACCCACAATAATTATTTTATCTGAGCTCAGAACTAAATTAGATATAAAGTCTGAGAAATCAGACAGAAACTCTGTGTAAGGCCCAGGTGGACGATAGATGATAACAAGTAAGACTGGTTTCTGAGTTTTACAGCTGGGGTGGACGAGGCTAAGCATCAGGCTTTCAAATGAATTAAAAGTCTGTCTTGGTCTTTCATTAATTAATAGGCTGGTGTGAAAAATTGCTGCCACACCGCCCCCTCGGCCTGTGCTTCGAGGTTTCTGGTAGTTAGAATGACTCGGGGGTGTTGATTCATTTAAACTAACATAATCATCCTGCTGCAACCAGGTTTCTGTAAGGCAGAGTAAATCAATTTGTTGATCAATTATTAAGTCATGTACTAACAGAGACTTGGAGGAGAGAGACCTAATATTTAATAATCCACATTTCACTGTTTTACTCTTTGGTTCAGATGTGGATACTGTATTGTTCTTTCTTTGTAATTGTTTATGTTTAAGTTGTTTGTTGCTGGTTTTTAGTTTGTTTTTTGTCTTTTTGGAAGCTGACACAGTCTCTATGGAGATGGGTTTTTGGGGGGTAGCAGGAGGAGAGAAGCTGCAGAGAGGCGTGTAAGACTGCAACTCTGCTTCCTGGTCCCAACTCTGGATAGTCATATTTTGGGGGGTTTAATAAATTTGTCCATATTTCTAGAAATGAGAGCTGCTCCATCCAAAGTGGGATGGATGCCGTCTCTCCTAACAAGACCAGGTTTCCTCCAGAAGGTTTGCCAATTATCTATGAAGCCCACATCGTTTCTGGGACACCACTCAGACAGCCAGCAATTTAAGGAGAACTATGTTCAATAGGTTTGCCAATTATCTATGAAGCCCACATCGTTTCTGGGACACCACTCAGACAGCCAGCAATTTAAGGAGAACATGCGGCTAAACATGTCACTCCTGGTCTGATTGGGGAGGGGACCAGAGAAAACTACAGAGTCCGACATTGTTTTGGCAAAGTTGCACACCGATTCAATATTGATTTTAGTGACCTCCGATTGGCGTAACCGGGTGTCATTATAAAACTCAGTGATGAGCCTTTCTGTTCTGCCTTTTATAAATTACGCTGGATTATACAGTTTGTAAACTGCCCCAGAGCTCCCTCTAGTGGCTGCTTTGTAGTATTGTTCAGATTGCTTTCCGAAAAAGAAAAAAGCTGAATGTAATGCCAAAGTATTATTGTTTTAAGCTGACAGGGACCTTAAAGTGTTGTTGCTTTGGACGAGATCTGTCCGTAAGTATGAGTGATGATAAAATAATAATTGTCTCTTTGTTTTGCTTAAAGTTGGTGTGATAATTTGTACGTTTGAGTATGAACGTTTTATCCTGTTAGCTTGCAATAAGCATGTAACAAGCTAGTTTGCGATGTTAGTTAGCTAATACAACATTTAGTATGTTTTCAGTTTTACGATGGTCAAAGAGAAGGCAATGGTCAGAGGCCATTCTTCAATAAATCAGCAAAGGAAAATAAGTCTATTGGAGCATGTTATCTCTGCAAGATAGGTAGCAGAATGGAATCAATGTCACTGTCTTGATTCTAATAGTAGGGCACTAATTATTTATGTACTTGAGACTTCACCACCACTCTTTTCTGATTGACTGTGTGCAGCGTGGTCTGACTACATCGGACCGCGCTAGTGTTCAATCCAGATGTACTTGTCACGAGGTCGAGTGTCGTGTGAGAGTTTTAGGTATTCACTATGTAATACCTCACTAAACGGAAGGAGTTTGACAAGTCTCATGGCGTTATAGCTTCTGTTCTCGCCTATCGTTGATTGTAGTTCCTGTGATCTAGAGGTTACAATGGACTTGTTGATCTCAAAACTTTCGCCCACGTACGTAGCTGTGCTCATACTGGGGCTGTCTGCTGGTGTCTGACACTGTTTCTTCGTGGCTGGGCTTATTAAACACTGATTCATTAAAGAAATTAACACAAATCTGAGACTGCACGGCTGGATGTCATGGCAGTGGACGCTATCGTTTATGTTTGGCGACGCTCGTCTCCTGCTAGACACCTTTGACCTCGTCACACAGCAGCTGAACGCTCAGCTTGCTCACGTCTTCGGGAGTTCCTCTCACACGGTTCATGTTCTGGACTCTCGCGTTGAGGGTGCTCTACAGATTTGCCTTGTCGCTGTCTCTAAGATGTGAGAGTGTTTTTCTCTTCAGAGTAGGAATGAGTGTCTTTGTCACAAGGTATCCGTTGGCTGTTGTATGCGAGTAACTTAGTCCATATACACTGGAGAACAAAGTCTACGAGCAAATCCTGCTCACAATAACACCTAAAGAAATAAGTAGTCTGCAGAGCGTCAGTCTTCATGGATGTTCGGTCTCTGTAACGCTGGTTTTGATCTGTCAGCTCGTCCTCTTCCTGCTGACGCTGGTGGACGGTTGGAGGATTGAGGTCGTAGCGGCTCCACACCACTGTGGAGGGTCCAGATACAAACGGGATGTGACAGGGCAGCAGGACTGACTCCGCCCCCTCGTACACCTCCAGGGTGAGGACTTGGTGGGACACTGTGAGGACACAGAGACACATGAATCAGCTGTTTGTGTGACCTGTAGGTCACATGACCACCTGAGATTAGAAACTAGTTCTACAAGATTGTGTCTGTGTAAGAGTCACGAGGTAATGCTGCTTTAATCATGACTCCAGTTGTTTTGGGTTATTAAATATCTGATTATTCACTTTAAATCATGTTGTTTGTTCTGAATCTGGAAGTCTTAAGTCTGAGACCTGCAGAACAACTCAGGATAATCTCAGAGAATAGAATAGAATAGAATAGAATCTACCTGGTGGTGGGTTTCACTCATAGTGGGATGCAGACGCTTAGGCTGATCGTATGTTTAGTGTCTGATAATATTAGATGACGAGGTCTGAAAAGCCATACTCACGTGTCTTCGTAGTCTGCACAGACCTAACGCGAGTGGGACCTCAGTATAGACGCGCTGTTTTCACAGGCAGTGTTCTGCTGAGGCAGTGTGGTTAGTAATGAGTACCTCACTGCAGATCTCATAGTAGAGACAGCAGCATGGTCAGCTGATGCGGACTGCTCAGACATACTGTACGTATCTTAGGTGCATCTGAATAGCACAGGCTTACGTGTTGTTTGCATGAATACTATATTGCAGGCTGTGACATGTGGCTTCATTGGTTCAATCTGCAGGAGAGAACCTTACTGTAGTGTGAATCAACCATGCTGACGCTGTCTGACCTTTTAATGATGTCAGTACGGTATTTTGATTGGAAGGTCGTGTCTTGTTCCTGTTTCCCTGCTGTTTGCTGAGAAGCCTGACAAAGTGTTAACATCTGACCTCTGATCTGTAGCTACAGCAACGACCTCTGGCCTCATACCTGATTGTACAGCAAGTTTTTTAGCTTGTTGCTGACCTTTGACCTGCAGCTCTACTGTACTCAGTGTCCGTGTGTTTCCAAATGCAGTGATGGTGCAGGTGTAGGTGCCGCTGTCAGAGGTGATGGGGTTCCTCAGAGTGAGGCTGAAGTCTCCGGTCCTCAGAGAGTCCGTCTTCATGGACGTTCTTCTCCTGTAACGCTGGTTTTGGGCTCTCAGTTCATCTCCTGCATCATTACGCTTGTGGACGATTGGAGGACCGAGGTCATGGCGGCTCCACATCAGAGTGGGACGCAGGTACAGAAGTGTCCTTGCAGATCAGCAGGACAGACTCCACCCCCTCATACACCTCCAGAGCCGAGGCATGCTGGGAAACTGAGGACACAGAGACACAAACATGAATCGGCTGTGAGTGAGTGTAAACCTGAACTCTGCATCAGTTCACTCTGAGTTTAGAGTCACACAAACCTGTGCTGATATAAAACATCAGCTACCTGAAGTCCTCAAATATAAATGAGATCCTCTGTTCTTAGAATGAGATCCCTCTTGGTTCTTAGGATGTTAATTGAACGCTGCCACACATCTCGAAAAAGTGACCGCCAGTTATGTTGGAGGTAGCGAGAGTTCAACAATGTTTAGCACTGATGCGCGACAAGCGCTGTCAACCGCTCAACTCGTTTAATATCTCGATTTTCGATAGAGGTTTGCTGTTGTGCCTTGTTAGCTATCAAACATGAGGCATCTAACTATAAGATGAGATACAACAAGAGCTAAAGCAACACTTGTCTTAGTGGGCGTCGTGGAGATACGACATCTAGCAGAGTTAGCAATATCTCTACAGAAGATAACAGTCAAGCTGTTGAGTTAGCTCCTGGTAGAAGCAAGCAGGGGTACGCTCTATAGATATACAGAGCCATAGATGTTGTATGGCTCAAGCTGACTAAACAGACGTGTAATTCTGGACAGGAGAGATTATTAACCACACAGTTATATTGTGTGTCTGAGCACACTACACTATACATTACTGATTAGAGACAACACCTTAGTAACCACCTGTTGGTTGTTATATTTGTTCTGACGATGTGAGTACGATGATGGCCTTGTACAGATAGTTAAAGAACTGAGACACACTAGTGCCCAGTTGTCCGGTTTATATATGTCGTTGCGCGTGTCTTTAGTGCAACAGGCATGTTCTATAGTATAGATTCTTGGAATGTGATGGTGTTCAGATTCGTTGCTAACAATCACACAGAATGTGTTCAGTTTACTTTGTGCAGGGTACACATTAGGGTTCAGGCTATTTTAATCATCAGTGTACTTTAGAGGCAGGACACAGGATGCAGGTATCACACGTCGTGTTGGCTGTAGTCGGGGCTACTGGACTTTTGTTTAGTTTGTAAGAACAATATACCTCTCGAAATGAAGACGCATTAGATACATATTGTTTTTGACCATGAGCTCTTCATGACGTAATGATTGGAGCAGTGAAGGGCCCATGTAGAATAACGACTTGTACCATTACACTGCCGTTATGATAGCCCGACACTGCAGGTGTTCGCCTAGAATTGGCCTCGCCGATGCAAGGAGAAGGAGGATCGGAGGAAACTGCGCCAGGTGGTCTGCGCTGCACTCTATGCCGCGGAAGGAGGATCGGAAACTAGCGTGGCTGGCAGCTTTAAGACTCAAACACCCTCCAAAGAGAGTTTATGTTTGCTCCTTTCATTTTATCGATAAAAAGCCCACAGAGCTACACCCCGACCCGGAGCTTTATCTGGGCTATGACCGACCCCCACCGAAGAAAAGAAGAAAGCTCACTCGGACCACTTTGAGTGTGACAGCTTCCAGTAATACGAACAAAAACACAGAATCTGTACCCGGTAAGTGAAAGTGTAAATGTGGTTTGCCACCGTTTCGCATTTTAAACACGCAATTCTTTACTTTTACTAAATAATAGCCTATGGTGAATGGCGTTAGTATCAGCACTAGCTGGTTATTAGCAGCAAAGTCTCAATTTTAACGAAAGTTTATAATAATAATAATAATGCCAAAAGATTAGCTCCAAGGGCTGTAAAAGTCTTAGGTTTGTGTTTATAAAGAACATGTTTTTTCAAGTCGAGAAAACTCAAGTAAAAACGTTAAAGGCAACCTTTGCAAAAATACCAACAGTTGTGACTTTTTTTAGAATGTAAAATAAAATCTAATCACAGTAATTGAATAAAATTGTGACAAATTTTTAGGGGACTTAGGAACATTTTATGTTGACATTTATGATTTTAGTGTCAATAAGTCATTCCCAAGGTGTCTGAAGAGCGAAAGCGAGGAACGAAGACTCACCATAGTAAGCAGAAAAGACGCAATAGTGTCATCTTAGTGTTTTTGCTGTATTCCATGCAGGGCATTCTACCAGGCATAATTCAAGTTTCTGAAGAGCAGCAGAACAATTACAAGAAGAAACAAAAGAGCAAAGTGCATCTGATTTGTGGCACAACTGAGGAAAATCAGACTTACAGCAAGCTCGCTAAAAAAGTTCCAGTACGTGCCACCACAAAAAATGACAAATTTTTATCTGAGCACATGTACCCTTCCTTTCGTGGGAATTATGAAACAAACTATGGTAAAGAAAATGAAGTTAAAGCTTGTCATCAGCTGAAAGAACAGGGTATGAACATCCTTCACATGGGTAGTGTTATTAGCATCCAGGAGCCATGGCTCTCTGCGAGTCCTGACGGGGTCATTGACTCAGATGTGCTTCTAGAAATAAAATGTCCTGTGCAGACTTATCCTTCACTCACGGAGCAGCTTACCCAGAAATGCAGCGATATCAAACTGGTAGATGGAGAACTGCAGCTGCAGAAAACTGGCAGCAGAGGCTATTACATGCAAGTGCAACTCACAATGTTTTGCACAGGGCTCAAGACTGCCACACTTGTGATCTGGACACCTACTGAGCATGTTTCATTTACAGTGCAATATGATGAAGCATTTGTAAAGGAACAAGTAAAACGCTTGAGAGGGTTTTACTTCTCATATTTCTTACCTCGACTTGTAGAGGAGTATGCAGCAGGACGGTTTCAGTTAAATGAGAGATACTTGAAGATAATGGGCAAGGTTTAATACATGTTACAACTATAAATGGGACAGTCAGACACCAACATGTCTGCAGAGTTTGGTCTCTGTCTGGTGAATGAAAGAAGACATTCAATATGAAATCTGTTAAATATTTCAATACAACTAAAATGTACGTAGTTGTAACATATGGTGGGAAATGAATGACAAACTGACAACATTAAATGTTGTGAATAGTTCTGTATTTCTGTAATCTTCCAACACAAAAAAATGTCAAGAATGCACAACTAATTATTGTAGATTTGAGAAAAACATTTTTTTTTTTCATTTAAGAAATTTATCACATTGTGGTTGAATAAAAAAGTAATAATTGTTCAATTGATTGATTGCAATTGTTTTATATATACACATACATACATACATACATACATACATACATACGCACACACTGTATCACATAACCTTTCATCTAGAACACAAGATAAAAAAGTGAGACCTGGAATTATTTACTCTCTCTACATATATGTACATCAAATTTTAAAATAATTACATTACACTACACAACTTTATGTCCTGAGTAACCATCTTAATATCCCCGAGTCCACATTTGTTCATAACATACACAATTATTGTGTATCACGAATGAGATCCTCTCTTAAGTTCACTAGAGCAGCACATATTCTCAGTATCTTGTCTACTTTAGGAGCCATGCTTATAGGAACAATTTGTGAAAGTATTTTGTAGACTTTCAAGCGTCTGATTGCTCTTTCAACATGGATTCTTACATTTGCAATCCGACGTGTGTATGTTACCTGTTCCTCAGTTAGCGGTCTACGTTTTTTTGTGAAAGCGGGTATTACTAATCTAACTTTTCTCTCAAAGAGTAAGTCTTTAATTGTAAAACCTCTATCTGCCATGACTTCATCACCAGGTTTTAGGTATGTTAATATTCCAGAGTCCATTGTGATAAATTTGTCACTACATCGGCCGCCATATGCCGCAGACACAAACATGATTAGTCCACATGGTGCAACAGCAACCAAATATTTGACTGTGTTGTGTGAATAATAATGGCTGCATGATTCCCCTCTTGAGCCCAGATTTCTGGGTTTCTGTAAAAGGGTCTCACTGCAGTCTATAATGCATGTAGTATTTGGAAAGTTCTTCTTGAAGGCTTCAGGCATAGTTGCTTGAATAGTTTCTTTTGGCAGCCATGGAATTAATGGTCGGAGAACTTCCTCCAGCTTGTCTAACCAGTGTGAGATGATCTTGCTGGCCATGCTTTGTGATATATGAAACTGGCGGCTTAGGTCACCTATTACACGGTTACTCTTTAATTTCATAAGTGTCATGAGGACTTGATCTCGGACAGGCATGGTAAATTCATTGTTGTCATATCCTTCCAGTGTCAGATAAAGCTCCGGGTCGGGGTGTAGCTCTGTGGGCTTTTTATCGATAAAATGAAAGGAGCAAACATAAACTCTCTTTGGAGGGTGTTTGAGTCTTAAAGCTGCCAGCCACGCTAGTTTCCGATCCTCCTTCCGCGGCATAGAGTGCAGTGCGTAGGGCGGTGGGCACGGACAGGCCTTTCTAAGTTGTTGATGCTCAAGGCAAAATGTTTCTAATGCGTTTTTCAGTTTTCTTGAATTATTGTGGCAGCCGACGACAGCACACGTTGAACCCGAGCTCATCTTCGAACAGGTAAAGCCACTTATTACCGCACAAAGTAACTGATTTTGTTGTTAGCAACGACTGAACGCTGGGTCTCGCTTTGAGTAACCGGAAGTATAAAACCGGACAACGGAAGTAGTGGTCTGTCATGGCAGCCTACGTACGCTCTTACAGAAACCTGTGGATAAATGTTAAGTGAAGAAGAGATACCGTGTTCTTCCCTTTGACTTCTGTGAGATGAACAGTTCATAAGATGGTACCTAAGATGTTCACTGTTGAAAATTCCAGCAGAAGACGTTCCTCGCATTCCTGCAGCCACATGCAGACACTGATTCTCCAAGGTGAAAGCTGGATCACGTCTATGCACACAAAATCCAGACATTAATGTAATTTTCACTACTGAAACTACATTTCCCGTTCAACATGTTAATCAAACGTATGTTTTGATCATATCTTTGATCAAGAATAAAGATGGTTTACTGTTAGAAAATATGGAAAAGCCCTGTTATACCGTGCATCATTTTAAGCATAAAAGGCTGGATGATAAGACTTTTTACCCTCTCAGATGTGATAGGAAAGCCGGGGCAACTTCAATCTCTCCCTCAATCCCAGCTTTCTCAGCACCCAGCTGTCTAAGCTAAGGGTAGTTTTAAAACAGCTAAATTAGCACCTGCAGAGGAATGGTTTATTCCAGAGTTTCAGTCAGGTTTCAGAGCTCATCACAGATGTCTGTGCTTGTCCTGCTAGACCTCAGTGCAGTGTTTGATACTGTTGACCATAATAATGTATTATAGTGATTAGAGGATGCTGTAAGTATTACAAGTACTGTGCTGCAGTAGTTTGAATTATATATATCTAATGGGCTAGAAAGAGAGAGCATCTTTCTCCTATATTGGTTTCTCTTTAATGGCTCCCTCTTAAATCCAGATTTTTATTTTTATTAAGTGTACCTATTTAATGATGGTTTATTGATTTATTTAGCAGACACTGATATGCTATTTTTGTTTTGAAATCTCTATTTTGAAGTGAAATTCTCAACCTGATCATTTGTCCCTCAGGTATAGGAAGTTATGATGAGTACGAGCTGAAGTCCATTGCCTCTGATCCGGACGAGAGTCACATGTACCTAGTTAGCAACTTCCAGTTCCTACTGGACATCGTTGACAATGTCACAATCAACTTGTGCAACAGCATAAAGGCCTCAGGTTGGTAATGAGTAACTGGAGCATTAGACCAGCATCACAGTTAGCTTTAGATACATTGTTCAACACTTTACAAAGCTGAAAGGACTTTCCAATTTTAGTTTTTCTGACAAGAGGCTATAGCTAGTTATTTGAATCTGTTGTATAACTCTTTTAGGAAGTGTAGAGTGGCACATTTTTTAGTGATTTAATAAAGGCTATTGCCCTTTAATTGTTCAACATTGCAATCATGACTTTACTTTCATGGCTTGTACTATTATTTAGAATTAGAAATAGCCATGTAGGGCACACCTTTCACCATCTTACAATGCTGTGATTACAGCTATTCCCCAACTCTCTGTAAATGGTACTCATGGCCACTGATCATTGGTTATTGATCAATGGTCTTTGACCAGTGGCTGTTGATCAATGGTCATGACAATTTGAATATTAATGATCAAGAAACTGGCCTCACAGCCCATTGTTCTTTAGTTGTGCTATTTTCAGTCATTGTGCATTGGAATGAGAATTTGCACCCCCAAATCTGGGGCCATGTTCTAAGCTGGAGAAGGGTGGAGTGGAGGACTTCAAGTATCTCTATCTTGCTCACAAGGGAGGACAAAGTGGAGCGAAAGATTTACACGTGGATTGGTGTGGTGTGGACACTGTTCTGATCTTTTGTGGTGAAGTGAGAAGTGAGCATAAAAGTGAAATTTTTAATTTACCAGCTGATTTACGTCCCTATCCTAACCTATGGTCATGAGGTTTGGGTAGTGACCAAAAGAATGAAAATGGTCGGGAATGAGAATTCCCAAACGCTGTTGTAGAGAGAGAAAATAAGAGCGGATAGAATGACCAACTCACCTCAATATGACATTAATTTTACTTCACTTTATTATTATCTATTTAAAATTTCAAATATTGTACTAAACTTGTATTTTTGAACAGTGGTTCTTTTTTATATGATCTGCTTTGCACCTTTTCTTGATCTCATTTGGATTTCCATTGACGTCAAGGAAAACTGATTAGGAAAACCAGATAGGAGGCTGCTTTTTAGACTACTGTGTTTATTACTGCAGTCCCTTAAAAGAGCTAAAACGTCTCCTAACTTGTTTTGAACAGCTGAGCAGCCTTTTCCTGGAGCAGGAACATGTAAATAATTTTGGGAGCAGGTGGCGCCATAGATCACAGTGTGGGAGAGGCTACTTCCTACTGAGAACACAGGGCCAGTTATCTGACGAGAAAAGAATCGACAGTCTTTTCTGTGCCTTTGTCTTCTTTCCTCCTTATGTATTTCATCTCACTCTTTCTCACTTTTCTCTCACATACAAACAGTTAAAATAGGACTCAATAGGTGAGGTGGGTATTTGTTGTGTACCAGGTGTCTCACTAACCTCCCCTCCTCCCAACAGCACCACCTCTCTCTGGAGATGCTCAGTGTAACACCACAGCGAAAGCCGACATCGTACTGCTGGTTGACGGATCCTGGAGTGTTGGACGCGTAAACTTCAAAACAGTCTGCAATTTCATTGCTCGTGTGGTCAGTGTGTTTGACATTGGCCCAGAAAGTGTCCAGATCGGTAAAGGTTGATTTGATTCATTTAAAAAGTGGGGCAAACGAGAAGAAGTTTCAGAATCACTACTTTAAGTCAGCTTTCCTCTGATTGGCTGTTCTTTACAGGCAGATGATTTAAACAGCAGGTGGGTGGGGCTTCTGTGCCTGAGATGACTGGATATCTGGTTTCTTTTACGTTATGCTGAACATGTACCAAACATTTCGACTAGTCTGAAGCCTGGCTTTACAAGGATTACTTGTATGTACACTAATCTCATTATTCAAAACTTTGTTTACATTGAACATCCACCGTTGGAACAGTGTATAGATGGCAGAAAATAAGGAAAAGCAGAATAGTTTGTCCCTCTTTATTTGTAGTTGTTATCATTTTGTCTATTTTGTGAAAAAGCTGAGGATCAGAGTTTGTGTATCTTTGGTGTTCTACATTATTGGATGTGTTTTCTGCAGGTCTGACTCAGTACAGTGGTGATCCAAGGACTGAATGGCAACTCAACGCCCACCCCACCAAAGCATCCCTGCTGCATGCCATTGCCAACCTGCCACATAAAGGAGGAAACACCATGACAGGTGACTTTTTAACACCATTGCTAGGCTCCCCCCATCGCAATGTTTCCAACTGAAGTCTTGGTAAAACATCTTTGCTGCTGTGTTGTAGGCTTGGCTCTAAACTACATGCTTGAAAACAACTTCAAACCTAATGTGGGGGTGCGTGGAGACTCCCGCAAAATTGGCATCCTGATCACTGATGGAAGGTCCCAGGACGAAGTCATCCGAGTCTCACAGAAACTCAGAGACAGTGGCATTGAGCTCTATGCTGTTGGTTAGTGAGCTTGGTTGTTTACATAGGGAAAAACTGCAAGGAAAGCAGCAATGAGCTACAGACTGTGATTTAAAAAAGAAAGAAAGAAAAAAGACCAGCAACAATACTCATGCTTTGATATTTAAATGATGGTTCAGTTGGTACTAAGGGCCCCACTACCATTTCCACCACTACCATTAGCCTGAAGTGTTCTTACAAGGCAAAATGGGTCCACACTTTTATGTTGTTTATGCAAATTCTAATCTCAGCATTTAAATGTTGCAGTAGAAAGAGAGATCTCAGGAGTTTCCAGTCTTGCACTGATCAATTTTAACGTCAGTTTCCTGTTCTTTGCTAACAGGAGTGAAGCTTGACTGATTCATTTGGAAGACACTGATATTATTTTTGTTCTTAGTCTCTGTTTAAATGTATAATTCTCAATCTGATCGTGCATTTTTCTGGTAGGTATAGCTCATATTGATGAGAATGAGCTGAAGTCCATCGCCTCTGATCCAGATGAGAGTCACGTATACTCCGTCACTGACTTTGAGTTCCTGCCGGACATCGTTAATGACCTCACAATCAACTTGTACAACAGCTTAAAGGGCTCAGGTTGGAGACACTGGATAATTATAAGACCAGCATCTCAATAACTTTTATGAAATCTTGCACTGGTCAAGATTTCAAAAGGTCGGAAATTAGTTGGAGCCCAATTCCTTGTATGTGTACATATACTATGAAACTGATCAAGCTGATTCTTAAAAGAGTAACCAAACTGCATTGTTTATTAATGTTGTGTAGAAAACCTTTAATATAGCTTGAATAACTTAATCTCCTAAAATTTTGAAGTGATTTAATAAGTGTACATTTAGTAAAAATATATATCTATGATAGATTAACATTGTCACGTCACCCACTGGCTTGTGAATTTTAAACCCTCAACTTTAGCTTAACGATTATCGCTCTGTTGGTTTTTGAGTCAGAGGTTTCCATATTTAGACAAGACGGTGGAGCAAAGCACTGATAAATCTACTAATTAATACTAACTAATAGACTAATACAGTTACTGTGCAAAAGTCTTGAGCCAACTCTTATACCTTTAGATTTTCTTCTGGGGAACCTGACTCTTATAATTTGTTAAAGTGGTTTTTAGCAATAGCTTTCCATGCTTCCTTCAGGACTTTCCAAGTTTTTCTTCATACATTGGCTGCTTTTCTCCAGCTGTCCAGTCCGATTCATCAGAGGCTTTAAAAAAACTGTATTTTCAAAAGAAATGGAAAATTCTTACAATTATTTCATGGTTCAGGCTTTAAAGATTAAGCACTCATTGGCACAGCAGCGTTTACCCTGTTTCAGCAATGAAACTGACGACACATGACACACAGGAAATAGAAATTACTTTGTTTTTGTTATTCACAAATCAATTCTGCACTGAAAACAGAAGATTATCCTCTTAGCTTAGCTGAATGATAAAAGGATATGTGATATGTTGCATCGTTTGATGTCAACATGATGGATTCCATTCTCTGTGCTCTGTCTCTTATTCAGACGATGAGCCACTGGGGGCACCAACCAACCTGGTGACCTCAGAGGTGAAACAGAGCTCCTTCCGTACCACCTGGACTCCACCTGACGGCACCGTGGACCAGTTTCGCGTCACTTACTCGATAGCACCCGGAGGACCCCCCAAGGAGGTGAGATGAGCTCTCCCCTTTATGTTATTTTGTAACCAGAGACCAGAGGCTTTTAGCTCCCACCATCAGAATACATGTAATTCATACTGATGGCAAAACTCTCATTTCATTTATTTGTGACAACCCAAATATAAAAATATACACCCATCAGAGCATAAACAGTGTATAAAAATGCTGCATAAATGGTAAATGGTAAATGGCCTGCATTTGTATAGCGCTTTTCTAGTCCATAGGACCCCAAAGCGCTTTACACTACATTCAGTCATCCACCCATTCACACACACATTCACACACTGGCGATAGCAAGCTACATTGTAGCCACAGTTGCCCTGGGGCGCACTGACAGAGGCGAGGCTGCCGGACACAGGCGCCACCGGGCCCTCTGACCACCACCAGTGGTGCATAAGACTCATTGAGTCTAGAGTTTTACATTTCAGAAACTTATGAACAGAACCTGGCCCAGAAAGTGGCCAATGCCACACAATAAGAAACAGAAAATTAATGCAGAACTGAAAACCGTGTTGAAGACCCAGAACTGTGACACTCACAAAATCCCAAAAGTGAGTCCAACTGTTGGTTTGAAGTATTCTTTGGTTTTAATCAAATCCACCTGTCATTTACTCGTTCACTGGTCAACAGAATAAGAACCATTGCTTTATCGTTTCAGCTGCAAGTCGAGGGATCAGTGACCACTGTAGTGCTGGAAAATCTAAACCCTCTGACTGAGTACATCATCAATGTTTATGCTGTGGTGGGCGAGCGGAGCAGCGAGCCTCTCAGGGGCACCGAGACCACCCGTGAGTGTTTCCTCTTCTACAAAAATTAAAGAACAAAAAAAATTCATCATTTTATTTAGTGCATGGACACTATGTTTGATGTTCAGGTTACCATGTGCACGACAAACTAGTTCCATCTTCGTCTTTGAACTCTTCCTTTCAGGAGATGGATAGGTGTCATTTGAGCGGTGGGGGCATCATTCAGAAGAAAGTTTAACTCCTCTTCTTCAGTCGTTTCCACTCCCCCAAAACCAGTCAGCCACTTGAAAATACTCCATCTGTGTCGGTCTGCGTGTTCATATCTTTATTTCAGTGTTTTTAGGATCATTATGATCAGTGCCAACTGCTTCACCACCATGGTTAACACTTCTGTCTCACAGCAATAAGATTCCTGATTCCAGCTCCTGGTTTCATCCTTTGTGGAGTTTGCATGGTGCGAGCACTCAGACTCAAATTGTTTATAAATGTGACTACATTACAGTTACTTCATGTACTCTCTTTATGTTGATCCGAGGATCAATAAAAACAACATGGCTCCCATGATCAACAAACCAGTTTGTGGCTCTTTGTGTGTAGAATGGCTGACTGTTGGTGGATAAAGGTAAAATGTATGAGTCCACAAAACTGAGCTGCTGTTTCCAACTAAATTACTGTGTGAGTACAATCCGCACAATAGCGTTGATAGGTGTGGTTAGTTTTTCAGGTGTGTTTAAAAAGTGCAGTCAATTCATTTCAGTGTGATGAGCCTAATCTGACAAGTGCAATGCACGATCTCCGTGACATCTTATGTATTGTCGAAGTGTAGCTGAAACTGTGTAGTTCCACCTTTAAAAACAGTCATGTTGGAGATCACAGTGAAAACCATGTTCGTTGTCCATGGTCTTGAAATATAACAGTTTAATTTGAGTATAATAAAATGTTATTGCAGTAAAATATGAAACCAATGTTACCTTCAAATCATCAAACCAATTCAAAACATTATAATTTCAAGAACTTCCCACCTCTACTCTTTTGTCCATACACCTCTGGATGTCGTAAGAACTGGGGCAGGCAGAGCTAGTAGCAGCACCTCCCACCCCGTTAAGTAGCAGATCGTGTGGAGACTCTTCCCACTTGAAAGGAGGCTGAACTGGGACGACATCCAAAGAATAAAATCCAAAGAACTGCAGGCCTCACTTACCTCAGTTATGGTCAGCGGAAAATAAGAAATATTGTGGGAAAATATTCTGTGTATACTGTGTAAATAAATTAAATTTTTATCTTGAAAAAGAAGGAAATTTGAACAAATGATTATGATTAGAAGACAGAATTGACAAGGCCCTGGGATGAGAGGAGAAACGCCTTCACAAAAAGTCCAGCCTCTTTCTCTCCAAGGTCCTTAGATTAGGAGACCGATGAAAGATTTTTAATTTTGTGAATTATGTTTAGTTGTAGCTTCATTTAAAGGAAGAAGAGCTTGTGAATTGGAACCACCATAGGAAAAGAGAGTGAAGCCATATGTGTAGAAGAATGCGGTGACATATGATACTACCTCCTGTGTTAACAGACAAGCTAACGGTCTCTCTCTCCTTTTATGGGAATGTCTGAATTTCTATACATACCAAGCTACCTCCTGTTTCAGCAGACAAGTGAACAGTTTTCTCCTTTTATGGAAATGTTTTTGTATTCTGAACATGCCACTCCTACTTCCTTGAAAGCTCATTTGAAGTATAAATAAAGGATGCTCTGAAAGCCCTGGGCGGTTTCCCTGTGTCACATCTGTTGTGCACACTTGGTGCAGAGCAGATCGGACCGTGACCGTCCATGCGCATGTAAAAAATAGATATCTGAGTTGTGAGTTTCTTTATCTTCTAAACAATTTTCTCCTCACATTTTCTTGGTCCTCCGAGCCGGAGAGGAAGCATCGGCCGCTGTGTCCTGACGTCGTGGAAACTGCACTGAAAGTCTGTCGACAGCCTCTTCTGGGTAGGAGTGAAAGTCCAGAGACGTGAAATTCGAGTTCTGGCCAGTGTCATTAGGTGGTCCACGACGTTGGGATCCAGTGGCTGACTTTCAACATAGCCAGAGAGTCTTGGGGAGGTAAAGAAACCACTCACTTACACTCGCGTAAAACGAACTTAGGTCTTATCCGCCGAAAGAATTTAATTAGTCTAATCCACTGCACGGATTTGTAAAATAAAAGTTTTAGGGCTAATCCGCCGAAAGGATTTCAAAATAAACGTTTTAGGACTAATCTGCCGAAAGGATTTCAAAATAAAAGTTTTTTAAGGATTAATCTGCCGAAAGGATTTCAAATTAGGAATTTTTAGGACTGACCTGCCGAAAAGGTCTGCGCGACTGTGTAAATGTCTGTGTAAATGTTTGTGTTTTCTGTGTGTTGAGAGTGAATTGATTTAAACAGCACAATACGCTGCTGAATCACTCTCATTGTTATTGTTATTTTATTTCCTGTCAGTAGCTGAAGTACAGAGAACGGTTGAGTTCCGCCTCATAAAACTGACACCGCTCCACTAAATAGAGTGGAGTAGAAGGG
>NW_024582564.1:182282-194086 GCF_018398535.1 Haplochromis burtoni | reverse complement strand
GCAGAAGTATTTAATGTCCATCAATTAGTTTCTGAAGTAGAAGGCAAACCTACGCTGACAGTATATGTGAATGGCAAGCCAGTGCAGATGTTATGTGATACAGGAGCGTGTAAAACCATTTTGAACAAAAAACCACAGGAAGTACAATTCTCAGAAGATACTTTAATAGTAAAATCAGCATCAGGTCACACTACAGTGCAACGACTGACAAAACCTTTATTTTTAGTATTAAGAGACAGCGGCAGATCATGCAAAAATCAGTGCATCTATGACCCGTCATGCCCCGTGAATCTGTTAGGAAGAGACGCACTAAAAAAACTAAAGATAGGAGTAGTGCCAGGAGAACAAGGCATGCATGCAGAACTAATGCTAAATGATGAAGAAATAGAAAGCATCAAACCACGCCCAAATGGTTGTAAAGCGGGACCAGAGCCCCATTACTACTGGACCCTAGATCTTCCCTCACTAGAGCCATTACAACAAAAAGCCAAAATGTATTTGCCACCTACATCTGTTGTACTTCCTTATACAGAGTATCACAACACACTGCAATATAAATTAAGCCCAGGCCCAGATTCTCAATATGATGCACAGATCCACAGACTAGGCCCACAATGTTTAACACTGCAGCACCTCTATGTCACAAAAAGCGGAAATGCAGTGTGCTCAGTGATACAGAGCGAGAAAATTCAGGAAGTAAACAGGATGCCAAACCCACATGTGTCAGTGGCTCATAATGATAACACAGATTGGAGAAACTTAAGGCGGGTCCTCAGAAGTGTAGAAACTGACAGATATGAGAAAACAGGGGAAGCTCAGGAGGGATGGCTACAAGGCAGAAGGACAAAATGCATGCGCTACACATTAGGATGGGTAATGACAACAATACCCACAACTCATCTATCGGACGGTGCAAACGTCTGTATGACACAGAATGATAATGAGCGACATTCATTAACAATAGAAAAGTACCCAGAGCTAGAGCAATTGCCTGATGAGTTATGGTCTTCAGGTTCGACAAAAGAAATCCACATTGCTGGCATTGCATCTTTCAACATGTTTGTGGGTAGATTTGGATGTACCAGGGGTAAGTGCAGCCACTCAGCCTCTACTCAATGTGATCATAGCAGCAGGTGCAGATGTGTCACAAGTTAATCTAGTAGTAGGCTATGGTAGTAGTGGACTGACCTCCATTTGAAACTGCTCCAGCTGCTGTGTGATAGTGGATCTGCTACAAATTGAAGATCATATGGAACTCAGAATTATCGAAAAACTGCAATAAAACAATAGCAACTTTATTTCCCATCAGATAAACATGTAGAACACAGACATACAACAGTGACTTTCCATAACTATTTTAGGAACAATTTGGTTTTTCGTTCTTACAAACACATTTCTGTTGAACTTGCCCAACGTTCTCAGTTTTTCAATGCTCAACATTTTCGATTTTGTCCACATGATGGACAGAATGTAACTGTGTGCTTTCTGCAGATGTACTTCTTGCATTTCTCACAAAAAGTGCTTGTTTTCAAACAGGAATCTTCCTAACTAAGATTTAAAACAAAAGATTTCTACGTCTCCTCCAGTCTCACAAACAGATGACAAACCAAGCGACACACCTGAGTCACTGACTTTCTTAAATCCACTCACTCTCACTGGCTGTTTATTACTAATCACTGTGTAACTGCTGTGAATTCAAAGTAACTGCCATCTCCTTACAAATCTTCATTGGATTAACCACACTTATACAGACTGTATATAACTACCAACTCTCCAGCCATGTTGATGGATTGCCTATATTGGCTGGAAATATTAATTTCCAGAGAAAGGACACAGACAAACGATGCTTACAGGATGTGATGTGACAACACTAATGAAATATTGATGTGTCATATTTGTCCAAGGCGTATTTCATTGTTATGGAAAAAGAGAATATCAAAATCATGATGACCAATTGGAGTGGTGATTTCTATGACTTTGTGTATATAATTTGGAATTTTGTACAAATGTAGGCCAATAAGGAATATATGATATCATTAGGGTTAGGGACAGAAACAGACACAATTTTGAAGGTACAAATGTGTTGTGCATGAGGATATCACCAGGTAAACTCGCCACATTTTTAAACATTTTGTTGTTCAACAGCATCAAGACTGACGGAGTGTGTTTGAGATAACCTCACAAGTGTCACAGATGACACATTTGGCGTTTTTTTGCTGGTTTGTCGGTAGCAGCTCCTGAAACGCAAGACTGCCACACATCTGTTCGACCAACGCCAGTTGATCTAAACGCCAGTAGATCTGGAACACCGTCTTTCGTGCTTGGCTCTCCTTCCTTTGCTAACGTGATGCACATAGCGCAGAAGCTGATGCTGCATTCACTTACACTCGGATATCTGAGCTTCATCGTGAAAACATAATCGGACATTTGATATTTGATTGAATTTTATTGTTTTGCCTTTGGGGTGGCACCTGGGGTGGCCAGTCTGGTTGGGGGGGTGGCCTGTGCCCCCCCAGGCCACTGGTTATCGCCAGACGATAGGAACCATCGATTTAGGGACCACCAGGAACTGTGTAGGAACGTATACACATGCACTTGGTGGCCCAGTGAAGAACAACGGTCCATCTAATGGTACCTATTGGGTACAGGGAATGGCATGGTTATGTGGACAGCGTGCCTATTTCGTACTCCCAGAGCAGTGGACAGGCACATGTGCCCCTATATTCATCTCTGACCACACATTCAAGATAACGGCAATCAAGAGCTTCCAATCTACGAGAAGGAAACGAGAAGCCCAGCAAGTGGAGCCACATGATTCCTTGTGGGGCACTGATGTACCGAAAGAATTTAAAACATGGACTACTGGACAAAAGATTGTCCATGCAATATTTCCATGGATTGGAGTTGGAAAACATGCCCTGCGTATTGAAACTCTAGATTATCATTTTGGGCTGTTTTTAAATGCATCGACCACCATCAACAACGAGCAAAATCAGGAAATTGATGCCATAAGAATAACTGTTATGCAACACCGAGTTGCTCTGGACATGATCTTGGCAGAAAAGGGTGGACTGTGTGTTTTGTTCAATACAACTTGTTGCACATATATTCCAGACAATGTGCATTCTGATAATATGACAAATGCTCTACAATTACTTAGAAATGTTCAACAGGCACAGGTAACCGATTGGGCAAATTCACAAAGTAATTGGTGGGATTGGTTTATGAGCGGCTCATGGAGAACATTGATGTTTAAGGTTTTGATGTTTTTTGGCCTAATACTTATCATGTTTTGTATCTTTACTACATGCATTATCCCCTGTGTAAGAGGAATGGTATCAAGAATGATATCTCAATCTCTTGTTGCATATGTCACTGTGCCAGACGAGGAAGAAGGAGAAGACGATGAGTATGAAACTAATGTGATGAATGATTATGTTTGAATGATACACATTTTATGACGACCAGACCGAAAGCACTCACAATGTAGGGTCTGTGTCTGAAACACATTGATGTATCTCTTTAATTTCGCTACAACAGGAGGGAATGATGAAAGATTTTTTAATTTTGTGATTATGTTTAGTTGTAGCTTCATTTAAAGGAAGAAGAGCTTGTGAATTGGAACCACCACAGGAAAAGAGAGTGAAGCCATATGTGTAGAAGAATGCAGTGACATATGATACTACCTCCTGTGTTAACAGACAAGCTAACGGTCTCTCTCTCCTTTTATGGGAATGTCTGAATTTCTATACATACCAAGCTACCTCCTGTTTGTTTAATTTTTTTTTATTTTTTTTTTTTGCCTGTCCCGTTTGGCTCTTTTGCCATCAGAATTGTTGTCTAAAGGCAAAGAAAGATGCCCAACGGATTTACTTTACCAAATTGACCATCCCAGCCTTGCCGTAATGGTCCATTTGATTCACCTTTTATTGTTTATTTTATTTTCACTTACTGAATACGGGACAGACTTGACTGGGGGAAAGAAGGGGAGAAAGAAAGAGGGAAAGAGAAACAGCTGAGAAGAGGGACGGGGGAGAAGGGCAAAAGACAAAAACCAACAGAATGAGCAGAAAAAAAGAAAAAAAAATGCATATATCAATCACCTGGATCACCTGCTGAGAAAGAAAAAAGAAAACAAGCAGAAGAGAACAAGAGTAATAGAATAAACAACATCACAATGATATATGGGAATATGACAGTAAATACTAAATATTAAACATTATTGTGCAGCACATAAGATCAACAGAACACAGTGTGCTTTGAGGTAGGAGCCAAAAAGGGTGTAGTTTGTGGGTGTGATCACCCGTGGTACACCTGTGAGCATGGACGCGCTTGTTTGTTTTTTAAAAGGTTCCTTCATGTAATGATCTGCTAGAGGGTGTGGGGGGGCCACAGCCCCGTCCTCCAGGGCATGAAGCAGGTATGGAGGAGATCAAAACTCCAGACATCCAGAGGCCCCCAGAACACAAGAGACCAAGGAAGACCAACAGAGGGGCAGCCGCGCCACTGTCCCAGAAAGAGCTGAGGAGAGTCCCAGATGAGGGCTCACTCAGCAGCCGCGGAGCAGAAGCCAGGGGGAGTTGCAGTGACGCGCCCGTGAGCTCCGCCGGCAGCCAGCCGTGCCTGAGTGACCGAGCCCCAGGCCGAGAGGCCGGGGGCACCCCACCTCCGAAGTGGCCCGAGCGAGCCCCAGGCTCCAGGCCCCGATAAGCGGCCGCCAAGGAGTGAGCCGGTGTGTACCTGGACGCCCATCCCCGGACACAAAGAACCACCAACGCACCGATGTCTGAGTCCGCCACTGGCAGGGAAGTGGTGGTAGGGGGAGATAGGCCTCCAAACCTTGGAGGGCCTGAGATGTCCCCAGAGAGGTGGCGCCTGACACCCAACCTGACATATAGACACAGACATACAGGCACACACAGACACAAACATCCATTCCCACCCTCATGCTCTCATATGCACTCACTCCACACTCAACCAACGTGGAGACAGACATAAAGAGACGCTGTACACACGATCACACTCCCCAAGCGTACTCTACAAACCGGGTCTAGGTACCCTTGCCCCTGGAGGGGGGAACTGCACCCAGACCCAGGTGGTGTTACCCTTTTCCCTGCGGTGGGGGGAGGCAGACCGCCCCGACTCCGCAGCAGCAGGGAGGCCCCACACTCCAGACCGCAGTCGGACGGCCAACTCCTCCTCCTAGCCCCCGCTCCAGCAGGTCGCAGAGAACGGGGGTGAGAGAAGACTCCAAACCTCCCTCCACCCGCTCATTGTAGTGTTGATGCATGTGTGTTCTAAGGTGCAATTAAAACCCAGGAGGGCATGGAGCTACCTGCCAGAGAGCAGCAGGTAAGCGCATGGTCCCTCCTGCTAGCCCTCAATGTCTACGTGTATTTAAAATTGAGAGGTGGGCAACGACGCCAGGGGTGGGGTGTACACCCTGATGGTAATTTGGACTCCGTGTATCGTGCCCACCCCCAAGATCCTATATGTATGTGTAATGAGAGTGTGAGTAATGTGAATGTCTAAGTTGTGGGATAAAATTGAGGCAGAGGCAGCCAGAAGGGGACAGGGGGGGTAGCCTCCTCTGCACCCTGGTGACATACCCCTACTCCAAGGCCCTGCATGTGTGGGTGGTTGTGGTGGAGCGGGAAGAGGGAGGCAGCTGGAGATCCTCCACCTCTCCTGTATCTCCCCCTCCTGCAGAGAGAGCTCCCGAGGAGAGGAAAGCTCCTGCAAGATGTGACAATCTCCCCCACCAGTTGAAGAGCCCCCCAGGTGGCTCGATGCACCGGCGGCACCCTGCTCCAGGGGTGGGCCCCCATGCACCCACCCGCCCACAACCCCGGCAACACACCAACCAGGACCCAAGCCCCCGAGGCCTGGCCCGGGCCCCAGCCCAGAGACGGAGCGCCCCCAGAACCTCACGCCCATCCCGGACCCACCCAGGGGCAGCCAGGCTACCAGGTCAGACCCCTCCCCTAGCCCCGCTGCACGCAGCCGCGAGGAAACAGTCACCTGAGAGCCAACAGAGCCCCCAACCGGACATGACCGCTACCCCGGGTTGAGCCCCCCAAGGAAGATGCCTCCGGGGAACCCCCCGACGCCCTAAGCCTGTCCCTACCCCCACACCAATCACAACAGTGAAGGCGGGACCAAACTATGACCCCCCACCCCCACTAGGTGATGGAGCTGATAAAAGGAGCCCAGAGCAATTGATCTGATGTGGTGGCAGAGGCTGTATCAAGACTAATGTAATCTAATAGATAATTTCTATATTGGTTAGAATTAAGATTATTTTTATTTTTCCAGTTCATGAGGACTGTTTTCTTGGCTATGCATAGGGCAGTGAAAACCATATGGGCTATATTCTTTTCTGAAGTGACATTATCTAAGCTGCCCAACAAACACACTAAGGGGGAAGTTGGAATGTTACATTTCAGACACTTCGATAAGTCTTCACATATCTCGCACCAAAACTTCTGAACTGGTGGACAGAACCAAAGAGCGTGGATATAATTGTCCGGTGAATTGGTTTGGCAGTGTGAGCAGTTGTTGGTAGACGTAAAGCCCATCTTGAACATCCGATGACCTGTATAGTGCACTCTATGTAATATTTTGTATTGAATTAATTGAAGACTGGGATTTCTAATTAGATGAAAGGTTTTTAAGCAAATCTGAGACCAGAAGTTTAGGTCTAAGTTAACTGATAAATCCGCTTCCCATTTTGCAATAGGAAGTGATATTGATTCATCTGTTTTAGAAAGCATTCTGTATATTTTGGATAGTAATTTGGGGGTTTTAAGAGTAAGAAATTGAACCACACTTGGTGGTGTTTGTAGTTCAACTTGACCCGGTTTAAATTTCTTTTTTACTATGGATTTAATTTGTTGATATTCTAAAAATCTTTTCTTGTTGATCCCATATTGTGTAACTAGTCTGTCAAATGAAATAAATTCTGTTCCTTCTAGTATATGTTCTAAATATTTGATTCCTTTACCACTCCAATCTGAAAAGTTTATCATATTATTGTTTTGTAATATGTCAGGGTTGTTCCAGATAGGTGTACGTTTGCATGGGATTAATGAAGACGCCGTCAATTTTAGAAACTCCCACCATGCTGTCAGAGAAGAGCTGATGTTGATGCTTTTAAAGCATTCATGTCGTTGGATGTTTGAGCTGATAAATGGTAGGTCTGAGATCTCTAGATTATTGCAAAGTGCTTGTTCTACATCTAGCCAAGGTTCATCTAAGAGGGTATGTTTTAGCCATCCTGAGATAAACTGAAGCCTGTTGGCTAAGAAGTAGTGCTGAAAGTTAGGTAGTTCTAATCCTCCTTTATCCTTGGTCTTTTGTAGTGTTTTTAAGCTTATACGTGGGGGTTTATTTTTCCAAAGGAATTTGGACATACATGAATCTAGAGATCTGAACCAATCTTGTGGCGGTTTAGTTGGGATCATTGAGAATAAATAATTTATTTTTGGTAAGACCATCATTTTTATAGCGGCAACCCTTCCCATGAGTGATATGGGTAGACATTTCCATCTAGCCAGATCGCCTTCTACTTTCTTTAAAAGTGGGATATGGTTTAATTTAGTTAGATCTGCAAGCTTGGGAGAAACATTAATACCTAAATATTTTATATTCCAGATTGCAGTGGGGAAGGAGAAGAATTATGAAAGGAGTAATTAATCAGAAGGACTGTAGATTATATATTGGTTTGTGAATTTTGGAGAAAGAGTAACACATCATCCGCATAAAGGCTGATTTTATGTTCCACGTTCTTGCATTTTATGCCCTTAATTACTGAATTCTGTCTAATTGCTGCTGCTAGTGGTTCAATAAAAATTGCAAACAGTGAAGGGGAGAGTGGGCATCCCTGCCTGGTGCCCCTCAAGAGACAGAAGCTGGAGGATGTCTGGTCATTTGTTCTAACACAAGCTGTTGGGGAATTATATAATATTTTTAACCAGTTTATGAAAGAGGATCCAAAACCAAATTTGTGTAAAGTTGCAAATAGAAATTTCCAGTTAACTCTGTCAAATGCTTTTTCTGCGTCTAAAGAGAATATTGTAGTTTCTAGGTTTTTACTGTATGAGTAGTCTATCAAATTAAGTAATCTACGTGTATTTGTTGATGAGTGCCTACCTTTTATGAAACCAGTTTGGTCAGGATGAATTAAGAGGGGGGTTATTTTCTCCAGTCTCTTTGAGAGAGCTTTGCAGATTATTTTAAGGTCTACATTTATAAGGGATATTGGACGATAGCTTGAGGGATATACAGGGTCTTTGCCTGGTTTTAGCAGGAGATTAATGTTTGCAGAATTCATATTTGATGGAAGTCTGCCCTTTTCTTTGATTTCCAACAACGTTCTGTAGAAAACTGGTGCTAGAATCGACCAGAATTCTTTGTAGAATTCTGCAGGAAAGCCGTCTGGACCTGGAGCCTTATTATTGGGCATACTTATCAGGGCTTCCTGGAGTTCACCTGGTGTCAGTGGTGAATCCAGTGCCATTGCTTGAGTGTCTAATAATTTTGGAAGAGTTATGTTGTCCAAAAACTGATCAATTTCTTTTTTAGATGGGTTTATTTGTGGTGAATACAACGTTTTATAGAAATCCCTGAAAATGTTGTTTATTTGTATCGGTTCATATTGTGTTCCCAGATGAATCTTGAACAGCACATATAGTTGTTTTTTCTTTATTTATTTTTAGCTGGTTTGCTAGAAATTGACCGGATTTATTACCATGTTCATAATTTTGTAGGCGTAGTCTTTGTACTAAGAATTTTGTTTTTTTATCAATTATCTCATTTAATTCTAGTTTTGTTTTGCGTATTTTGTTCAATGTTTCCTGATCTTGGTGGGACGCGTAGGCTTCTTCTAGTGGGCGATCGTGGCTCAAGAGTTGGGAGTTCGCCTTGTAATCGGAAGGTTGCCGGTTCGAGCCCCGGCTTGGACAGTCTCGGTTGTTGTGTCCTTGGGCAAGACACTTCACCCGTTGCCTACTGGTGGTGGTCAGAGGGCCCGGTGGCGCCAGTGTCCGGCAGCCTCGCCTCTGTCAGTGCGCCCCAGGGTGGCTGTGGCTACAATGTAGCTTGCCATCACCAGTGTGTGAATGTGTGTGTGAATGGGTGGATGACTGGATATGTAAAGCGCTTTGGGGTCCTTAGGGACTAGTAAGGCGCTATATAAATACAGGCCATTTACCATTTTACCATAGTGATTTGATGTTTTTTTCTAATTCCTGAATATTTTTGTTTTCTTTTTTCTTTTTATGTGATGAGAAAGAAATTATTTTACCTCTCATCACAGCTTTCCCTGCTTCCCATAGAACAGAAGCTGATGTTTCGGGAGTGTCATTATAGTCCAAATATGAAGTCCACTCTTTTTTAAAATATTTAATAAAGTCTTCATCTTTAAGTAGTGATATATTAAATCTCCAGTTTTTTCTTGGCGTAGTATTATTCTTGTGCATTAGTGTTAAAGATACAGGACCATGATCGCTGACAGCTATAGGATGAATCTCAGTGTCTGAAATGTCGTTCAGCAGTGAGCTGCTGACCAAAAAATAATCCAGACGAGAGTAGGAGTGATGGACATGTGAGAAAAAAGTATATTCCTTACTGGTGGGGTGAAGGGAGCGCCATGCATCGCAAAGACCAAAGTCGCTCATATATTGTTTGATTATATTTGTGGACTGCCAATTACGCTGAGTTCCCGCTGTATTGAGCCTATCCATGTCTTCATTTAGTCCAAGGTTGAGGTCACCTCCAAGAACAAGTGTGCCATCTAAGTGTTCAGAGAGTGCACTGAAAAAACCGTGAAAGAATGAGGGATCATCAACATTTGGACCATATACACTTGCAATACATAGCTTTTTATCAAGTATAGATAGTTTAATGATTAAGAATCTGCCCTCTGGATCTATAACTGTATCGAGTACTGTGAAATTAATATTTTTATGTATTAAAATTGCTACTCCCCTTTGTCTAGAATTATAACAAGCTGAGAACACATTAGGAAACTCAGGTGTTTTAAGTTCATTCGAACCTCTAAGAGGTCTGTGGGTCTCTTGTAAAAGGACAACATCTGCCTGTAGTTTTTTGAGTTGGTTAAATATTTTTAACCTCTTTACTCTGGAGCCAGCTCCATTTATATTCCATGTAATGAACCTCAGTGTACCCATAGATGTTTGTGTATAACTAGGGATGTATGCTGTGTGCGTCGCTTAGACAGGTGGAGAGAATACGTCACTTGTTCATAAATAAAGAGAAGGAGAGAGAGAAAAAATGTGTGGCGAGATGCTCCCTGAGTCTGACTTTGTGTATGCATAGTTACTAATATGAGTAGGCTTGGCTTAAGTGTGTGTATCCTAAACGACTGTGTGCGCTGTCTGACTGATGTAAATGTGCTGCCGTTGAGCGCATGGTGCGTATGTGTCGAAATAAAGGATGTTTGTGGATGAGTGTCGAAGCAGGTGATCGAGGCAGTGAAAGGAATAAAGAAAGAAACCAAGGACAGGGGTGAGCAGCATAAAACCAAGAGGGGGAAAAGAGAGGAAAAAAAACGAGAAGAAAAAAACAAAACAAAACGTAAACATTCCAATTAAATCACTGACGGAGAGTGACGGTGTTAATTCTGCTATGAAATCACACTTTAAGATGCGATTTGATGCTGGTAAGTTAAACAGATGTTAATGCAAGTTAGTGTGAGTGGATAGGGAAAGGGTGTAGCTGATTCTTATCTGGTGTGAGGTTAATACAGCCACGGAGTGATGTTGGGGTCGCGGTGGAGCTGTCCGTCCACGTACAGCCGGTCCACAGCGATGACAGCGCGGGAGCCCTTCTGGATGAAGCCGCGTCGGATTGGGAAGAGGACCCTGCGTCGTTCCAAGATCTCTTTGGGGAACTGGTCGTTCACGCTGAAGTCCGTTCCTTTTAATTCCCTGCCACGGCTTTTCACATGTTGCTTTTGTTTGAAGTGGCCGAATTTGGCCACGATAGGACGTGGTCTCCCGGCCGTAGCCCGAATGGGGCCGAGGCGATGTACCCGATCGAAGACGATGTTCTTCACAGTGTCCTCCGGCAGCTTCAGGTGGGTTTTGATGAAGCTTTTTACCGTGGTCTCCGCGTCCTCTCCAGCGGCTTCTGGAATACCAGAAAATACCAGATTATCACGCATGCTACGAGCTTGTAGATCGATAACTGTTTCTTTTATTTTTTTATTTTCTCTATTGAGCTGGGTAACATTATCTGTGAGACATTTCACCGACTCCCTTAGCGTGGCATTTTCAGCAGCAAGCGTTTCCACCTGCTGCTGGCTGTACTCCAGGGATTCTCGCAAGCATTTAAATTCTCGGTGAAGAATCTCCACCAAGGACAGCCTTGCGTCGAAACTGGACAATCGCTTGTCGATTGACTCCAGTATGTCGGCAATATCTTTGCCGGCTGGCGATGTTGAGCCGGGGGAATCTGCCGGGCGTTGTCTTTTCGATTTTATCTTGAAAAAGAAGGAAATTTGAACAAATGATTATGATTAGAAGACAGAACTGACAAGGCCCTGGGATGAGAGGAGAAACGCCTTCACAAAAAGTCCAGCCTCTTTCTCTCCAAGGTCCTTAGATTAGGAGACTGATGAAAGATTTTTAATTTTGTGAATTATGTTTAGTTGTAGCTTCATTTAAAGGAAGAAGAGCTTGTGAATTGGAACCACCATAGGAAAAGAGAGTGAAGCCATATGTGTAGAAGAATGCGGTGACATATGATACTACCTCCTGTGTTAACAGACAAGTTAACGTCTC
>NW_024582564.1:136958-167512 GCF_018398535.1 Haplochromis burtoni | reverse complement strand
TCTCCTTTTATGGAAATGTTTTTGTATTCTGAACATGCCACTCCTACTTCCTTGAAAGCTCATTTGAAGTATAAATAAAGGATGCTCTGAAAGCCCTGGGCGGTTTCCCTGTGTCACATCTGTTGTGCACACTTGGTGCAGAGCAGATCGGACCGTGACCGCCCATGCACATGTAAAAAATAGATATCTGAGTTGTGAGTTTCTTTATCTTCTAAACAATTTTCTCCTCACAGAGACATTATTTAGGAATGCATGGCTCGAGTTTCCTCACCTCTGTCTTCTCATTTGGAGTCATTTGGAGTGTCATGCAGAACATAGTAAAATGTTCTGAAGTGTCGATTAACGTCTAGAAATTGACCAACTGATTAACTCATGTGTCACATAATTACCCATTTGGAAGCAGCCACGCCAGCACTTAGCTTTACTGGTATCACCATAAATGCATCCCATATGGAAAACATATATATAAATCTCGTAAAGTTTGTATCTGTCTTGTGTGAAACTGTGAAAACTGTGAAAAGCATACAAGAGTGAACACAGATGTAAGATCCCTTGAAAAATTATATAAATGAAACTTGCATGTTTTGGATACTTACTAAAACAATATATGAAAGTAATGAGAAAGTGGCCACTTTCATGAGTAAATCATATAAGCCTTATATGATTCACTATATGAAGTAGGCCACATCTTATGCAAGTCTTTAATAAGTTTTTACTATTTCTTTTCCATATGGGATATCTTGCTGGATGCTGGATAAAGGGGTCTTTAGTCATGCGAAAGTGGATATTTCCCTTTACTGTAGTGTGTCAAAGAGCTCTGTTTACACTTACACTTTTTCCTAGGAAAAAGTCTCATGTTATGCTTCTCATCAGACTCCTGATGACGCGGTGATCCTGGCAGATGTTCCTGTTTTAGTGGGAAGTAGATACAGTGACTGACTCCCCACCAATCAGGAAACAAGTGGAGGTTCCTACACAAAGATCCTTTCTTACTGAACCACAGCTCTCACACTTCCTGTGAGTGTGCGAGTTGTTGTGATGTACTCCTACTCCTCACTTGTCTCTCCTCCTGATGCATTTCCTTTCACTTTTTCTCACTTTTCTCACCCATAAACAGTCCAAATAAGACCAAACAGGCCCTCATGTCAGGTATCTGTTGTGCATCAGGTGTCTCGCTAACCTCGACTCCTTCCAACACCACTGTCTTTTTGCATGTGCTCAGTGTAATACAACAGCAAAAGCCAACATCGTGCTGCTGGTCAACGGCTCCTGGAGTGTTGGGCGCATGAGCGTGTTTGACATCAACCCTGACAGAGTCCAGATTGGTAAAGCTTTCACAGCTGTTACTATAACAACAAGACTCACATGGAGGGATGTTTGGAGATGGAGACATGGACAGCTGCTGATTTGGTCACAGCCATCTCTCAGTCCTATAGTTTCCAAATACAATGGTGTGAAAAGTGTTTGCTCCCTTCCTGATTTCCTATTCTCTCTCTCTCTCTCTATATATATATATATATATATATATATATATATATATATATATACACAGTATATATGTATAGATATACACACAGTATATATGTATGTGTGTGTGTGTGTGGCAGTGGTTTTTATCTTGAAGCTCTGCCATGCAGGCCATTTTATGGCCATGTTATGGTGGAGTCATGAACACTGACTTTCACTAAGTGAGGCCTGTAGTTGTAATGAATGTGAGCTCTTGTACTATCTTCATAAGGACCACGGCAGCCCTGCAAGATCACATGGCCGTGTCAAAAACTTAAAGCGTGAGAGCTGCAGTTCAGTAAGAAAGGATCTTTGTGTAGAAACCTCCACTTGTTCCCTTATTGGTGGGAATTCAGTCACTGTGTCTGATTCCCATTACAATTGGAATTTGTGCCAAGGATCAGTGAATCATCCAAGTTTTGATGGTAAAACATTAGTGCTTTTCCTAGGAAAAACAGTTTTTTGTGACAACTGGCCAGTTTCTGTGAAAACATTTCACCTCTTATTCAAGAGTCTTCTCCAGTTCTGTCTGTTGTTCAAATTTCCTTCTTTTTCAGGATAAAGTGTTTGTTTTTGCACTGGGCAAACACTTTTTCACACCATTGTATTCCTTATTTATTTATTCTGATCAGTAATTGAGAGTCAGATCATTTGTATTTCTCATTTAAAAAGCAGATCAAAGTGCTACACAGCCATCAGCTGAGACTCAACAAGCTGCTTCAATGCAACTTTTTCCAGTTCTGACAGATATTCTGGCTTAAGATATCTGCTGATACCGAGTACTGATCTCATATCAGTGTTAAATTAATAAGAGTGCGATTAATTCCTTAATGTGTGTGACAACATCAGGCTTGATTTAAACCTTGCTTTAAGGTTACATCCAATAATTTAAAATGATATTAGTAAGATAATAAATGACAATCAAGAATTTTTAAGCAAAAAGGAAGTTTGGAGATTGTCTTATAATTACCTAATGGGGCGATCGTGGCTCAAGAGTTGGGAGTTCGCCTTGTAATCGGAAGGTTGCCGGTTCGAGCCCCGGCTTGGACAGTCTCGGTCGTTGTGTCCTTGGGCAAGACACTTCACCCGTTGCCTACTGGTGGTGGTCAGAGGGCCCGGTGGCGCCAGTGTCCGGCAGCCTCGCCTCTGTCAGTGCGCCCCAGGGTGGCTGTGGCTACAATGTAGCTTGCCATCACCAGTGTGTGAATGTGTGTGTGAATGGGTGGATGACTGGATATGTAAAGCGCTTTGGGGTCCTTAGGGACTAGTAAAGCGCTATATAAAATACAGGCCATTTACCATTTACCATTTAAGAGTTCTGGATCAAGTGATGACTGTTTAAGTAACGGTTTAACTACTGCTAGCTTGAAGGCCTGTGGTACATAGCCAATTATTAGAGAGAGGTTGATCATATTTAAGATTGAAAGATTAATTAGTGGTAGGACTTATTACTGTAAGAAGTTATTACTGAACTTAACGCGGATCAATTGGAGAAAAAGAGTAAAAAAAATGATAATGAAAGTAGCTGTACATAATGTTATGTCTGTGAGATGGTTATGAGTAATTTTTTTTCACGTGGTTAAAATTTGCACAAGTTAATCTCAGTACAAAGGAGAGCAAATGCATCCTTTTGCCTGCTTCTCATGTCTCTCCCCAGCTAAATGCAACATTGACAACAGTGACTGGAAACTGTTGGCTGCGAAACTGGAGCTCAAAGAGCAGAAACGCTGGCTTGAGGGAGCCGAGGATCCATTAATAATTTGGTCAGAAACAAAAAACATAAACCTCGCTCAACTCAAAGCCACCAAATGACTGAACACTAGACACACCAGGTGGGCTTTCTTCTTCACCTGCTTTAACTTTGTGATCACTTACAGGTCTGGTTCCCAGAATGTAAAACCTGATGATCAGTTCTGCCAGTTTTTTCTGGAGAGGAGACGACAATCCTTCCTCCAGGTACAACTGTAGTGAACTAATTGTCCAATCATTGGTCTTGGGTTGACTCTGTTCGGATACTAGATGCCCCTGGTGATACAAAAATATATGTACAGGAGAGGTATGCTGTACTACTGTTGCTGTAAATATTTGCCTGTTTATGTGTTTCTACTCTCATTATGACCTGAATCAGAGCACAAGAAATAAAAGCCTCCCAGTGGGATTCAGGTAAACTGATCCTGGTTCAATTCTTCAGGTGATATCGGATGATGATGATGATGATGAGAAGTAGGAGGTGGGTGTGGTTACTGTCTGCAGGTATGAAGGCAAAAACTGATATTACCTGCTTTCAGTACTGAGAGAAGCTCTCTGGAGTGAATTTCATTGATACAAATGGAGCGTCTCCAGGTGTGGGGCATTTTCAGCCTCATCGTTCTCACCGCCGCCCAGAAAACCACAAACGGGTAAGCACACAGGCTGAACTACAGGACTCACCTGGACAGTTTAAACTGCTTCTTCATGAGTGTTTTTCCTCTTCTGCTCATCTGTGTATCTACAGTTTTTAAATATATTTTCCTACATTTTAGAAAATAAAAAGTCAGTTCAAAACTGCAGGAGTGGTGTTAAAAATTCATTGAATCTAAGCTGATTTTTCATTATTTTTACAAACATGTTTTATTGCCTTACAGTCATTTTTGCACAAGTTGATTAAAAGATATAGATTTAAACTAATGTAAGTACATATTTTTATAATAAATTAGTTCCAATAAAATAATAAATGTTCACAGTGGGGAAGGTTTCTGTTTCCATTCGCCCTTTCAGGTTTTCTACACCAACTTGTTATTCTTAATGATGGTTTTTTTGGGTGTAAATAAATATATTTATATATTATGGGTTTTTTCCTCAGCCCCCACCCTCAGCCCTCCTATCTGCTCCTCGCTCCCAAAGCCCTCCAACATGGAATCCCAACATCTATATCAATCACCATCCTGATCCCTTCACCGGTCACTGTATCTGCTCACATTGTTCGTGGAAACCTAACAATGGCCTCACAATCTGTTAAAGTTGAAGGGGGTAAGTATCTGCCACTAACAATTAATTTACAATTAATTAATTATAGCTCTAATCTCACTGTGAAATTCTCTTTCTAAAGGTTCAACCACACTGCTGACTTTGCCGCCTGTAAGTAAGAAATTCCTCTGTAACAAATACAAAGGTCAGTCTTTGTAAAGTCAGTCTGAGCTTTCTACAATTCAAGTCAGTTTTATTTTTTGTTTGCACTTACTGTACTTGTTTACTATGTCCCACTATGCTAATAAGTGCCTTATTTCTTTTTAAATATGACACACAATCATTAGAAAATAAACAACAACACTTTGGACTACTTTTTGAAAACAGGATATTTTACAGTTCAGCTTTAAAATCATAGCTGAAATTGTGGGTTTTGATGCCCCCTTGTGGCCCCTAAAAGCAACTTCCTGGTAAAAGTTCAGAGCCCAGAACAAAGACCAGTTTTCTGTTTTGAGAGCAGGTCGGCGAGGAGAGGCGTAACTCTGATTCTGTAGAGCACAAACAGACACCATCAGGTAAAATTCAAATGGATGTTGAGCAGATTTTGGCTAATTCTCTCATCTGGACCACAGGCGAGCTCTCAGTCCTCCACGGTTCAGATTACATCTGAGAAACTTTAAACTTTAAACTTGGAGTGTTTTCAAAACCTGCTCTTTCTGTATGCCAGATTAAATTTGTTAAGATGATAATGTGACTGTTTGTCATTTAAGTGTTGATGAATTTCCTTCCATGTTGAATTCTTGCAGATTAGTGACAGCGAGCCCAATCACTGGGAGGCCTACATACTGGAGGTCAAAGGTCACAGAGGAGAAGTCCAGGTTTTCTCCAGCTCCACAAAGCTCCACTTGGATGTCGAAGATATCGCCACCTTCATTCAAACAGACAAAGTAATGTACTTACCTGGGCAGACGGTGAAGATCAGAGTTATTTCCATTCACTCTGATGGGAAGCCCTTCATCAGCCCCGTGGACATCATCATCAGGGTAAGAATGATGTTATTGTACCAAAAGCATGGAAGAAAGAGAGGACAAGAGGGCAAGATCAGAGACTATTTTTAAAAGATCTCAGGGGAGTTTTACTTGGACAACTTCTGCGTCTGGTTAATTGGATTATGAGTTAATTCTATTACACATACTTCATATTCATATCAGCATCATTTTAATTAATGAATTTCCAGCTATGAACTTTCTTCTTTGCACTAGCATTCACTAGCATTCGTCAGCACTGGTGGCTAAATCAGTCACTTGCCTCTAAACTTGCTGGACGTTTTTCAAAGCACAAACTGAAATTCTGAAAATCGTCTGATCAGCATGTTTTTTCCTGGTCCAGGATCCGAGGGGAAACCTGCTCAGGCAGTGGCTGGCTGCAGACAGCGTCCTTGGCGTTGTGTCCAAAGAGTTTCAGCTGTCTGAAAACCCTCCTCTGGGTCAGTGGACCATCATCACTACAGTCAAAGTAAGTCCTTTAGCAGGTGAACCTCTGCAGGGTGATTAAGCTGGACAGGCCTCTGATAATTCAATCTAATCCACCTGACCACTGATTGCTTCTGCCAAAGTCAGATCTTTTGTGCAAAGACATTCATGCGGTCAGTGGCACTAATCTGTTTGACAGGAAACCTATAATTAATGCACAGTATGAAAAATGTCTCAGCTCCACATCTCCAGGTTTGCATCAAAATATAAGGCTGATTCCCTAACAAGATCTATTAAGACATTTAATAAACATATGGAATCATTTCCTTTAACTTATTCATCTTTGCTTCAAAGAGTATGTCAGTGTTGCTCGTACCTGATTTACTCGTAGTTTTGATTTATACTAACTTTCTCATCACTGGTGACCCTAACCCTTTGTTTTGGAGACAAGCAAAAGTACAAAATCTAAATATTTTTTGGTTCTTGGATATTTTTATTTGATATTTGTGCGTGATTTCTGGTCAGAGAAATCACTGCTGCGTTTTTTAAATGTATTTGATCTTGCATGATTAAAGACGAGAGTAATCGGACCTCTCTGCAGTGGATAACTCTGTAACAGGGCAGATTCCATCGGAACAATTGGATGGATAAATAGCAGCACAGGCAAGAGTCCCTTTCATATAAACAACTATCTTAAGTTTCAGTAACTCACAACTCGTGCTGTGAATGTGAAGGGGACTTCTGTGGCTGTAACATTTATACACACCAGTTAAAGTCAGACTGAGTGAAAGAATGAAGGAATAGATTTTCCTTATAAAAAGAACAAAGAGAGGTGATGTTATAAAGATCCTCTGTGTGTTGCAGGACATTTCAAGTGTGAAGTACTTCACTGTGGCTCAATATGGTATGGATGTTTTCTCTATCCAGCATTACATGTACAACTTCCTCCTTTTGAAGAATAAAAACACATATTAATTTTGTGTGTGTGAGTGTGTATTCATATCTTTGTGGGGACCAAAATAGGAAGTTTACTATACTTGTCGGGACCAACAGTCCTTATGGGGACCAAACTCCTGGTCCCCACAAGTTTGAAGGCATTTTTGAGACTCAAAATGTGGTTTTAGTAACAGGGTTACAATTGGGTTAGGGTTAGGCATTCATATTTCATTAGGGTAAGCAGCTCGGGAAAGCATTATGTCAATTAGATGTCCCCACAAGATATGAATATCCAACATGTGTGTGTGTGTCTTTTGGTTGCAGTACTGCCAAAGTTTGAGGTTTTGATCGATGCTCCGGATGTCATTTACCGTGAGGACCCTCTGGAGGGCTCCATCACAGCAAAGTGAGACTTGGCTTTGATCCAGTTTGTGTGTGAATGAAGTTGCTCCTCAGGATTATTTATGATCTTTCCATCCACAGGTACACTTACGGGAAGCCCGTTCAGGGACACCTGAATATGACGTTCATTTATCACTTTCACGGTACTGTCGAGTTTTACTATGAGGACAGAGAGGTTCGTATGTCAGTGGAATCAATGTGTAATTATTCCTTTAATATTCAGCTGTACAGTTATCATTATAGGCTCTCCCACTATCTGAACTTGTTTATTTTCTTTATTTAAACTATTAAAATAAAATTACAGACTGAAAGCATTTTTAATTACATTTTTTCTAAATATTAAGTTTTCTACACAGTGAAAAATATCTCTAAATGTAGTATAAACATACATTTATACTGTCTCGTAAACTATTAATGCAACATGCATGATATATGTAATATATCACGCTTAAGATTACTAATTACCTTCTCTTTATATTGATTAAATCATTTTTGACTGAAGAACTCCTGTCCTGATTACAACATTTGAGAATATACAGTTTATTTAAACTTAACCATCATAGAATTAACACATTAACAGTGTTCCTTTTCATCAGATTGATGGTACTGAAAGCTTCACATTTGATGCTCCTGATTATTTCCAAATGAGAAATGATTCCAAAATGATGTACTACGAGGGAAACGCTGAGGACCTAACAGTTGTGGCTCATGTGACTGAATACCTCACAGGTAATTCAGATTTTATTTATAAATGTTAACTTGAAATACCAAAAGATTGGTTGTACAGATCGGAAGTGACAATTTACAGCTTATTTCTTTACTTTTTGTTATGTTATGTATGCATGTATTTCATATATTGTTTTAAGTACTTCTAACTTCTGCGTTTCAGCATTTCCAGGTGTAGAGTTTTATTCCAGGCAGTGTCCAAGCTCATATTTTTGTGAAATTAGTGTGTATTACAATATTTACATTATTTACATACAATTAAAACATCATTTTTCTCCCCCAAATTGTGCACAGAATATCCCGTAATGATAAAGTGAAAACATTTGCTTGAAAATTCTGCAAAGTTTTTTTATTCTTTATTAAAAATAAAGACAAAAATATGACATGTACATAAGTATTCATAGCCTTTGCTTAATACTTTGTTGAAGTGCATTGAGTCTTTTTGGCTATGGTGCCACATGCTTGGCTCACCTATTTCTGGGCAGTTTCTCCCATTCTTCTTTACAGAACCTCACAAGCACCATTAGTTTGGATGGGGGGAGTCGGTGTGCTCATTCGGACCTTCAATACTTTTTTTCTGTACCCTACCCCAGATTGTGCTTCTTTACAATTTTAGAGGTCTACAGACAATCTCTAGGACTTCGTGGCTTGGTTGGCCTGACATGCACACACAGCTATGTGATGCATAGTGTTAATGGGACCATTGCACGTTTTGAATATCACGACATACGATAAATTTGCCAGAATTTTAAGCAAACTTCTTTCGCTTTGTCATTATGTGGTGTTGTGTGTACCTCATAATGACAAGGTGAAAAATGAATTTAATCTATTTTATGATAATAAGGCTATAACATGACAAAATGGGAAACAAGTGAAGCGCTGTGAGTTTTTTTTTTCCAGATGCATTGCATTTGCTCTCTACTGTGGGACTTTAAACTGCTATAGTTTTTTTTAATTACAAAGTCAGGGAGATGGTCTACATTATTTTTTGGAATCTAACCAGCTTTTGTTCTTGTTTGTGGTGCTGACTCCTGTGACTACGTCTCATTTTTCAGGCATTACATATAACAGTACGGCAACAGTAGGTTTGTCAAAAACCAGATATAAAGTCTCCTTTGAAGAATATCACAAATTATTGAGGCCCTCTTTAACCTTCAGCGCCAGGGTAAGAAGGCAGCATTTAAGTGAAATGCAGAGTCTGAGCTGTACAGATAACAGATATTCCAGTGTTAATGTAAAACAATTATGCTAATTATTTTTTCTAATTTTGTAGCTGAAAATATCTACATACAACAATCAGCCACTGTCACTGGAGGATCGCCAAAGCTTTGTTGAAGTTTCAGTGATTCAGCAAAAGCAAAGATTTTGGGGTTGGATCGGAGACATGGTGATAGACACGGAGCCTAAAACATCGAACAGTTCAGGAACTTCAGAAAGTCCAAAGGAGATGCTACCTAAAGAAATGAAGTTTCCTGTCCCTGCAGATGGACTCATACCTTTCAGCATTGAAATCACGAGTGAAACAGACATGCTCAGTATTGATGTAAGTTATACAATAATACCCTCATTGACTAAATATTATAAGACAGATTATTTCAAAATTTGACTTTAAAATGTCTGGATGTGGGATTAAGTAACAAGGCCTTTAGTTCTGTTAAGAAATCTTGAAAATTATTATTGTTTTACTTTATCTGTTTAGCCTTTGCTTTCAGACACAGCTTATTTCTTAATTTAGGATCCAATTTTGGAAAAAAAAATTACAGAATTAGTACTTTCAATTAACTTTTAATTTTATATTTAAATTTTAATTAACAAATGAGTCACTGCACAGCTAAACATATGATTTCAAATGTACTGGTCAACATTAAATTGAACAAATATACTCTGTAGATAGATCATTGACATCTGCTGATATTTTTTCAATATTATGTATTTATATCGAAAGAAATGGCAAAATGCATTAAAGTCTTAGGACATATTGCACTACGCTGAAATATAAATTGGTGTCTCATCTGCATAGAAGAGGGACAAAATTATGTGTTTACCAATTCAGGGGCCAACTGAAAGCTAATTTAATTTCAATTCTAAGCTTAATTTAGAAAATAGGCTAAGTATAACTTGTGAAAAATTTGGAATATATGTCTTTATTATATCAGGGTGTTATGAAAATTCTGAATATCAACTGAATTATGTGATTTTTAAAGATTTATTTTGCATTAACTATATTCATAACACAAAACAAAATTTTAAAGGTAACTGTATAATGAAAAATGATTTTATCATATTTAATATCTAACAAGAAAAAACACAACATGTTTGTTTAATATTGTTTATCTTGTGTGGGGTTTTTTTTGTGATATTATCATTTATTTGCTTAAATGTATTTTTATTTAGCAGCAGGATTTTACAACTCACATATTGTACCTAAAAAGCTAAAGGCTTATTTTATTCTGTAGTTGCTAGGTGGAGAGTGCTAATAGCTACAGGCAAGAATAAAGTAATCTACTGTGAAAAATCCACATCTGACAAGAAAATCACGTACAAAAGAAATTACACTTGAATAGATAAATAAATTAATATGAAAAATATTTACGTGTTAACTAAAACAGAAATTAAACCCAAAAGCATCAAAGTCAAAGTCAAAAGTCAAAGTCAACTTTATTTGTCAATTCTGCCACATGTACAGGACATACAGAGAATAGAAATTTCGTTACTCTCAAACCCTAGATGAAATAGCAAATGAACATTTAAATATAAGAGAGTGATTAAAAAATGCAAATAAAATAATTAAAAAGTAAAAATTTAAATAAATACAATACAATTTAACAAGAAAGCTATGCAATATACAATATACAATATTCAGGTAAGGGTAAATGACATTGAGTGTAAACCAGGCAGAGTAGTGCAAATAGGCAAATAGTGCAAATGGAGATTTAGTAATATACGGTAAGAGATAGTATAACAACAAAGTCTTATGAGGTAATGGCAGTCCAATGCTCCACAAAGTGACTGGTAACTGGTGCAGGCCAGTGAGTGAGTCAGAGAGTGTGTGTGTGTGTATGTGACAGAGTTCAGTGAGACCATGGAGGAGAAGAGGGGAGAGGGGGCAGAATCGGGAGGGAGTTAAGCTTCCTGACAGCCTGATGGATGAAGCTGTCCTTCAGTCTGCTGGTCCTGGCCTGGAGACTCCGCAGTCTCCTCTCTGACGGCAGCAGCTTGAAGAAGCTTTGCATTGGGTGCGTGGGATCAGCCGCTATGCAAAGGGCTTTTTTAGTGAGACGGGTGCTGTAAATGTCCTGGAGGGAGGGGAGAGAGACACCAATGATCCTCTCTGCAGCTCTCACTATGCGTTGGAGGGTTCTATGACAGGACGCATTGCAGGCTCCAAACCACACAGTGATGCAGCTCGACAGGATGCTCTCGATGGTTTCTCTGTAGAAAGTGTACATGATGGGGGCTGGTGCTCCTGCTCTTCTTAGTTTGCGGAGAAAGAAGAGACATGACAGCATGATCATGATTTCAAATTACATTTAAAATCTTTGGTATCTCTTTTTCTTCTCAGGCTTCTTTTGAGGACAGCCATAGCAATCTATATATACAGCGAAGCTACACATCCCCCAGTGAGAGCTACCTGCAGATTCAGAAACCCTTCACACCTCCCGAGGTAAAGCTGAAGAATACAAGGAACTATTTAAAATTACCTTTGTGTCAGCATTGTAAACATGCAGGTAATATGCCAAAATAGTCTATGGTTACCTTAGCTGTCCTTTCAACACACCTCAATCACATGCACTGAGTTCATTATAACAATTTGTTTCATTTACATTTGCTTAGTAATTATAAACATTCAGTTTTTATGTCCTGCCTATGATTCAAATTAAAGTTAACTTAGTTAATAATAATAATAATGGATTGCATTTTATATAGCGCTTTTCGGGGCCCTCAAAGCGCTGTACAATGCTTCCAAGTGACTGGTTGTGTGAAGATGGTGAGGCTTCTAGAATGACAGTGTAGATCTTCAAAAAACAGATTTACAGCCAATTACTGACTGTGGTTGTAGAACATTTATACTCATACGTAACGTCACCATTTGACCTTCTTTCAGGTTGGTTCGCCCTTTCTGCTGCACATTGAAAGTAATTTTCCATTGAATGAGGTTCACTACCTGGTATGAAAAAAAGCATCAAATATTATTACACTTTGTCTAATTTGTAGTTAATTTGATTAATATTTAAATAAAGCACATTTCCAACTGTTGAAAGTTGTTTGTTTTCCAGTAGTGGTGACAAGAAGTTTTAAGTATTCAGTTTATTGCTGTAAGCAAAGAAAGACGAATGTATGCTTCCAGCTTCTTATAAGACCTTCCGTCTGTATCTTGTGTGTAAAGGTGAAGTCAAGAGGACAGGCGATTTCTGCCGGGAAAGGCTCTCTTGATCTGACTCTGGTCCCAGAAGTCTCCTGGGCTCCTCTGGCCTGCATCATCGTTTACTGTGTGCACCCCAGCGGAGAGGTCATCAATGATGCAATCCAGCTGCCAATCAGACAGTTTTTACAAAACCAGGTGATTTTTTCATTGTTCATTTTTTTCTTTGAAAAATAAACTAATTTGTCTCTTGAATTGTGTGAATATGCGGTTATGAAGTTGGAAAAAACGGTGAAGAAAAAACAATCCAAGTTACATGATAATAATTTCCCAGCAAACATTTCAGCAGTGAGTAACCGTCATCTTTTCTCAATGTCTAGTCTTAGTAAAAAAAAAAAAAAAAAGAAGAAAAAGAAAAGAATAGTTGAATGAAAGTTGTGTCAGTGTTGGAGAAATACGTTTGCCCTCTGCCTGGTGTCCTTCTTTGACTATCTAGCAATTAGAAAAACAAGCAAAATATTGTATTTTGTGAAAAAGCCTAAAAGCTCATGAAAAGACAACAACCTGCAAAGGTAACATGAACTGGTGTCTTCTTGCTCTGGAGTCCATTTCTTATCCCAATGAGGTTTATATCTTCTGCTGCCCTGTGCCATAATGCTAGTGTGTGTCTCTGAACATCCTGTGACTATCTGTTCACAACCAGGAATAATATTTCTTTATTATATTATTGTGAATATATTTCTTATGTTAAAAGATGGTCTGACTGGACCTTTATACGTAACTCCTAAATATCCTAACTTACTTATTCCCTGACTTTATTAAAGTTCTAAATAATCTTTATTTTTCTTAAACTGGTCTTGCTTTAGCTTTTCAGGCTGACTTTGTCTAATTAGTAGGCAGGACGTTTGCACCTAAGATGACCACATTTGGCACATTATTTTTCACTGATTTCATACACATCAAAGAGTTGAAAAAAAAAAAAACCTCAGAATTTTGAAATCTCACATTTTTGCTCACAGAGATGACTTATTTTTACATTATGGTTTAAAATTTTTGTGCATGTTTAATATGAACATCCACCATTAGAGCAGGACATATATAACAGGAAATAACGAGTAAAATGGTACTTTTGCAAATTTGTGACTAATCAACCTGTGATTGGCAGGTGTCGCTTAGTTGGAGCAGTGTTGTAAAGAGGCCAGCTGAGACTGTGACCCTGAATGTGAGTGTACTGGAGCCCAACTCAGTAGTCGGGATCCTGGTGGTTGACAAGGCGACGCAGTGGGCGGGATCAGACAATGACATCACCACGGACACGGTATGTAAAATGTTAAGATAAGAACTGTATGTATACATTCATGTGAAAATAAAAGTTTTGACAGTAAAACTATGTTTATCTCACGATTAAATTGCTTGATTCAGTTCTACTTTACAATGTTGCCTCATTTAATCGTAAATTTGCAGGTATGCATTTATGCACAGCTCTCTTAATGTCCCACCACAGCATTTCATCTAGGTTGAGGTCTGGATGCTAATTGGCCGATTGAGACACTCTTTTTCAGCCATTCTGTTGTTGCTGCTTTGCTTGGGACCATTCTCCTGTTTGTTTTTGTGCCAAACTTTAGCTGTCAGACTGATGGCCTGAAATTTGACTCTAGAATTGGTTAGCATATAGAGAAGTTCAGGTCACAAGCGCCTGGTCCTGTGATTACAAAACAAGTCCAAACAATTAACCCTCCACCACTGTGCTGACAGTTTTTATGAGTTGTTTGTGCTTATATTCTGCGTTTGGTTTTCCCCAAATGTGCTTTGTATTTTGACCAAAAAATCTCCACTTGGGTCTCATCTATCCAAAGGACATTGAAGTCTTGTGGTTTGTTCAGATGCACCTTTGCAAACCTAAGCTGTACTGGCATTTTCTATTTAAAGAGAAAACGATTTATCCTGGCAGCTCTTCCAAACAGCCCATTCAGTGGCTTGCAAAAGTATTCGGCCCCCTTGAACCTTCCCACCTTTTGTCACATTACAGCCACAAACATGAATCAATTTTATTGGAATTCCACGTGAAAGACCAACACAAAGTGGTGTGCACGTGAGAAGTGGAACGAAAATCATACATGATTCCAAACATTTTTTACAAATAAATAACTGCAAAGTGGGGTGTGCGTAATTATTCTGCCCCCTTTGGTCTGAGTGCAGTCAGTTGCATATAGACATTGCCTGATGAGTGCTAATGACTAAATAGAGTGCACCTGTGTGTAATCTAATGTCAGTACATACAGCTGCTCTGTGACGGCCTCAGAGGTTGTCTAAGAGAATATTGGGAGCAACAACACCATGAAGTCCATAGAACACACCAGACAGGTCAGGGATAAAGTTGTTGAGAAATTTAAAGCAGGCTTAGGCTACAAAAAGATTTCCCAAGCCTTGAACATCCCACAGAGAACTGTCCAAGCAATCATTCAGAAATGGAAGGAGTATGGCACAACTGTAAACCTACCAGGACAAGGCCGTCCACCTAAACTCACACCATCCCCACTGTCAAATATGGTGGTGGCAGCATCATGCTCTGGGGGTGCTTCTCTTCAGCAGGAACAGGGAAGCTGGTCAGAGATGATGGGAAGATGGATGGACCCAAATACAGGGCAATCTTGGAAGAAAACCTGTTGGAGTCTGCAAAAGACTTGAGACTGGGGCGGAGGTTCACCTTCCAGCAGGACAACGACCCTAAACATAAAGCCAGGGCAACAATGGAATGGTTTAAAAAAAAATGGCCCAGTCAAAGTCTAGATCTAAATCTAGACTTTGACTGTGCAAAGCACTGTATTTTTCTAAGTGTGCTGTCATTAACTTTTGCATTTAACTTGCTAATCGATGCTTGCAGAGTCTCAGATGTAGCTCTTGGATATCTTGCAGTTTCTCTGAGCATTGCACAGTCTGACCTTGGAAGGAATTTACTGGGTCGTGTACTCCTGGGATAACTTTGGCATTGTGTTAACACATACCCAGCATGCTGCTAAAATGTCTTCTTTTACAGAGGTGCTCACAACTGATGACTGATGAACTGATGGCAACTCATTGACTTTTGATAATCAGCACGTTGGCTGTTCCTTATCCTCCTAATTCGTATGGAGGCAATCAGGGTTTACTGAGTATTGTTCAGAAGACTGCATTGAATCTTATGAAAAATGTTTTTAAAGTGAATAGGTTAAGAGATATGTGAAGAAGATGAGATGTTTTCCTCGTACATGATAGGATAGTTTATATAAATGTAATTCAGCTTCTCAAACTAAAACAATTATTGGTTTCTTAAAATGTTAATAATTAAATATCAGCATGTGAGGCAGCTTGCTTACTTCAATCTGATCCTTAATTTGAGAGATCAAACTTGGAGCCTTGACTCATCTGTTTTTCATTCGTACTGACTGTTGTTGATCACATAACATGCTTTATTGTTTACAACAGTGTAACCTGTGAATACTAGAAGCTTCCATATCTCCTTGGGGTCCTCTGTAGTTTATTGTTTTCCAGCTAAATGTTCTCTGCCTTTTATAATTATATGCTTCCTGGTATATGATCCCTTTCATGTTCACCTGGGAAAACAAACCTGCCTCCCCACCCAAGTATCAGTTTAACAAGGCTGAACTTTTTTATTAGACATGTTTCTGTCCCAGTTTCCTTTGTTCAGTTTTATGGGGTGTAACAGTAGCAGCTCTTATATTGCTGGCGATATTTTCAGGTGATGAAGCAGATGAAGGAGTTTGGCAATTCCATGGCTGACGGCAACAATGAAACGCCAAAACTGGGGGATCCACACTCTGTTTTCAAGGTTAGCCTCCACAGAGAGACATCGCTTCTGTTTATTTAGTGACTTTGCTCATTTTCAGCTATTCTTTGACTCAAGAAGCATTGTTTGAATCACAAAATAATCCTTACTTATCTTATAACAGGCTCTGACATGGGAGGGCCTTCCGTGATCATTGTGTGCCCTAGATGCTCATATTTACAGATATAATATCAAACAGATCCAAGAGTAGAAACAACTGTGACCCTGAGTGTTCAGAGCAGTCGGTGCCTGAGCTTTTAACTCACTTATACCTACACTAAAGCCATAATTCTAATATTTTGACATGTGTAATATTTCTGTAATTACTTATAACTCATAACATAGAGTTTTGGTTTGGTTTTCCTCTTTTTCACTGAGGGAAGATGGACAGTCTTCACTTTATTTCAAAATGAATAATATGTAATGATAGTTCTGTTTTTTGTACAGTCATGTGATCTTGTGGTTTTCACTGATGCCAGTTTGAAAACGTATCAAATAATGCACGACTTCCGTAAGTGTTAAACAGTATCAAACATTTTAATCATTGTGGATCTGTAATGCTAATGTGACTGATACTTCTTTCTTTTTTTTAACAGCAGGGGAGATAATGTTTTACACTACTGCGACAGAGCATTTACGTGGAGAGCAACAAAAGGAACGTGTGCGTTGGTACTTTCCAGAGACCTGGATCTGGATGGACACAAACACCAGGTGATATTTCAGTGTCAGACTGTAGAAACAGTTGCCTCCTGCTGTTTCATGTGACCTTTACTCTACATATTGAAAAATAGAGTTTAAACAAAAGTTTTCAAATTTTATGTAAATTGTAAGGCTGCAGCACACAGACACCAGAATTTCACACACGCAAAGCACAATTTTCTTGAACAGCTGATAAAAGAACACAGGTCACATTATTTTTGAGACAGTTGCATTTTAAATACTGCAAAAGGCAATATCAAGGCAGTTTATTTTCTTCACACCGAGTGCCACTATGTACAGGTGAAGGAAAGGGATTTGGGGTCTCTAGGGGTCACGAGGGCAGTGAGGGGAAAACGCACACGGTTAATTCAGACACAGGACTTCTCCTCCCAGGGATTCCTTTTCGCGCTCACACCGCACCAACACACCACATTCACAACAGATCAGTAGCAGGTCCTCGGGTGGGGCATGCAGAGTCAGGCATGAAAAGAGGAGATTGGTATCAGAATAGCACTTCAAAGAGAAACTTGAAGAAAGCTGCTGAATACAGGAAACACTGACGAAGGTTACACAATAATCCAGCGACGAAGCATTCCCAGTGGCTGCCTTAAGTAGAGATGGACCGATTCGATAGTACGTATTGGTATCGGTCCGATACTGACCTAAATTACTGGATCGGATATCGGAAAGAAATAAAAAATGTAATCCGATCCATTAAATATCACGAAAGCGCCTCACAAAACTTGTGACACGCTGTAACTCGCCTCATAACCTTAGCACGTTGGAGCAGTATGCATCACGTGATAGAGCGGCTGTGGCGTGCGAGAGGTGTCGGTGGTCTGGTTCAGCATTTGGAGCCTCGCTACCAATCCGGCATTTCATCTCTGAAAAAGTTATCCCAGAGAGAAGTAAAGCAAGTGTGTAAGTTCATCTCTGAATGATTGTAAAGCATTCTCACGTTAAGCTTAACAACCGATATATGGAGCGACTGCCTCTCTCTCCCTCCCCTCCATAATGATCAGCTGATCGGCTTTTCTGTGCGAGTCCGTCTCTCTTGTTTGTTTTTGGCCCACTTTGCACCAGAAAGAGGAAACCAGCGGCTGAACAACAACAGCAGCAGCTTGATAAGCTGTTGTTAGAATTTATTTAATATTATTTTCAACACCAGGATCTTTTTCTATGTAGCTGACGGCTGGTAACTGTGCAGGGGCGGATCTAGCAAAAGATTTCTGTGCAATTTTTTTCCCACACTGCATCAAATTAAAGTTGATTACGTCAATTAAGCATCATGAGGTGGAGGGTTCCCTATTTTTTTTTTTTTTTTTTTATTTTTTTTTGCATACAGGTATAACAGAATAGCTTTAGTGTTGTTGTTGTTTTTAACTTGAGAATGAACTTAGGCAAAATGCAGCAAGATATTTAAAAAAGAGTTTTATTGATTAAAAAACACTATATCGGATTCATATCGGTATCGGCAGATATCCAAATTTATGATATCGGTATCGGACATAAAAAAGTGGTAAGTGCCATCTCTAGCCTTAAGTAGGGAGCCCGTGAAAGTGTTGATCAGATGATTGTTTGCAGGTGCGGGAGCCATGGGCGAGGGTCACAATGAACTCCGCCCCGGTAGTGCGCAGGGCGCGAGAGGGGAGCGAGAAGGGGCAAAATATACAGAAACACTTGTAGCCATACTGAGTCTGCCGACCAGGCACAGAGACCATGACAATAGCAGGAGTAAAACAGGTGGAGATGTTGAATTCAATCAGTCCACTTAGCAGAAGTGAGGCCAAGAAGCTGTCAAGAAATGCAGTTCCTCTAATGTCCAATAAATCCACAGACCCCGAAGTTAACAGCAGAAATAAATATGTTTATAGTTTGGGAAAAGCCTCTACTTTTGTTCTCTGTGAAGGTTCTCATTCATCCAGGTCAGGGGTCGGCAACCTGCGGCTCTTTAGTCTTTATAGTGCGGCTCCGCGTGGTTTGGGAAAATAGAAGTATTTAGTTGAAGTGTATTTTATTTATGTTAGTTCTTTTTTTAACTTGTAGTTCTAAATTGGAAGATTATTGTGATATTGAAATATAAAAATACAATTATATTCCATTATTTTTTTCATCGCTCAAAATAAGCGTCACACTCGTGGAAGCTGGTATATCCGCTGAAACACCGCGCATTTATCGAGACTTTCAGCCCCAGGTAGGCCAATTATGGACCTTTGGATCCACATTATGTCAGCAGCTCCACCGTAAACTATGTTAAAAACAAACACCGCTCACGCCTCACAGATGACAGCTTACAGTCCTGCGTAAAGATGAAAGTGACTTCGTACAGCCCCGATTTGCAGACGCTGTGCGCAGAGGTTCAGGAGCAGAAGTCCCATTGTACCATGGCAAGCCTGACGATGTTTGCATGAACACGCTTTTCAGCATCTCTTTATTGACCACTTTTCACACACGGTTGCTGTACGCATACAGCCGGCAAATATCTATTTTTCTTTTCTTTAGCAGTATAGTGCTTTTTTTTCCAATTATTTTTTTAAAAGCCAGGTCAAGGCTCCAAAAGCCCAAAGGCGAGTAGGGTGGCAGCTCACAACAGTTTTTGTTTGCTACATGGATCATTTTAGTTCAGCTGGGTGTCTTTCCTTTTGTTATATTTCTTTAAGAGTTCAAAATGTGTTAATTACATAAATAAAATGTAATTTTCTCTGTAGCACTTCATGGATTTCATAAGCAACACACCTTAGTTGTTCACACAAAGCATAAAAGTAAAAAACAATATATACAGTGTTATCTTCATTTTAGATGTCAAAAAGTATTTGCGGCTCCCAGTGTTTTCTTTTGCGTGGAAACCGGGTCCAAATGGCTCTTTGGGTGTTAAAGGTTGCTGACCCCTGATCCAGGTAATTGTGGTCTAAGTTTGGAAAGAAAAGCGTCTGGGCGTCTTTAAGCTTTCTTGAAGATGCTTCACCTCTAATCCAAGAAGCTTTTCAGTTCCAAGAGTAATTGGTGGAGAGTCCCAGATTTTAAACCCTATGGGAGTGTCCCCAAGAGGGTCTTGGACCCCCTATTGTTCCTCTACCTAATCACACAGCCAAGGTGTGAAAACTGTTTTGGCTCACTGTGGTGGGACGTGGTCTGCGGTGCCGTGCAGGGAGGGTGGATGCCGTGCATCCTTAATCACGCCCACCGAGTTAAAACATGGGGACTCAGGGGTCGGTGTGTATTGTGGTGTGATGAGATGTAAATAAATGGCTCATAATTGCGATCTGTGGTCCCGTCGTGCCATATTCACACCAGTCACAATCAGCCAAGGTTTCGGGTGAACCCATTGTGAATCCTAGCCTCACTCTATCATGTGATTTATTGAGGTTAAATGGCCCAGGATGTGAGTGGGTGTTATTTTTGCTGTTACCTTGGCATATAACCTTAGGAGATGATGTCCCATATACATTCATACTTATGAAATGATAAAAGATATTACCAAGCTAACGCTGAGTAAGCTGTGGTGCAAAACAAAGGCTCAAACAACACAAAGAAGGTGAAGCCACAAACAGTCAGAGATCTCATAGATAATGGTCAGGATCTAAGTTTTTAAGAACTTTTTTTCTCCAAATAACCACATTCTCCAACCTGCAAAGACAAAAGACAACACACCTCCAACACCTAACATTTTAAGTCAGTAAGCAAACATACTGTTTGTAAGAAAGCTGATGACCTGCACGGTATGATTCTTCAGAAACCGTTGGGTCAGATGCAGTTTTTTAAAATTTAAAGTTCTCTCTCTTCTTTTTTTTTTTTTTTTTTGCCGTTTGTTGCAGTAATTCAAACACAAAGGAAATGGCGCTAACTGTACCAGACAGCATCACAACCTGGATTGCCACTGCCTTTGTGATGTCTGAGAATCTGGGACTGGGAATTGTAGAGCAACCAGCAGAGGTATTAAGGTTTATATATTTAATTCATTTTAATTTTTAACCCTGTATTATTAAATTTATTCACAGTATGGCTTTTTGGCTTATTAATCTGAGCAGTAGCTGTTAGCATTAGCATCTCTTGTAACCAGGTTTTCTATGCAACCTTCCTGCAGCTGACAGTGTTCCAGGATTTCTTCCTGTCCTTAAATCTTCCGGCCTTCATCATCCGGGGAGAGGAGCTGCTGCTGGAGATCATTCTGTTCAACTACCTCCAAGAGGACCAGAAGGTGAATCTGCTTCTCTTCAGACACAGGCAGAGTGTACATTAATATAAGAGTCTGCCAGCATTAGACAAATGGGTCATTTTTAACCCTTGGTACGGTGCTAAATTAGCTTTATTATGGAGACTGCCAAAAATAAAATTAAACGAATAAGTTAGAAAAAAGAAAAGTACATGTTTAAAAATAAAAAAATGTTCAACTGTGTGGTCTAAAGAATGTCCTATATTTTATATATAGGAATATAAATATGGACATCAAAGAATTACTTCTCAAAGTATACTGTAAGAGAAAACCTTTTCTTTAATAGTTAAACAGTTTTTGACCTTTGGAAAATTCTTTATTGTTTTTATTTATTTTATCGGTTGTTATTTTAAGAGTGTGTGTGCTTTCTTTTTTAAGTTTTGATCATGATAACTTTTATTTCATTTTGTAAAGTTTTTTAACTACTTTTATTTATCCATTTGTGGGATTTGAGGCAATAAGAAAACAAATAAAGAATATTAAGTCAGAAATATACATTTATGTCGAATTTATAGATTAATTATTTCCCATATTTATTTTTTTAAATAAAATATTTATTTTTATTACATGTAATCATAATCTGTATGTATTTATGTAATAATAAATTTTGGGCATTTAATTAATTGTTGCATACTTATGGCAGCTTCTGCCTGCCATACATTATTAAATCACAATACAGTACAGCAGAGTTAGACTTTTGTAAGATGCTGCCACCTAGAGGAACCATAAGCAGACAGTATAATAGAAGGGTGGCTGCTTTTCAGTTCAGTGTCCAGGATCTTGATGGTATAGGTGGTGAGTTTCTTTGTTTTCTTTGAACCGAGAGTGTTGAGAACACTTAAAATGTGACCTTTCCCACACATATCTGCATCTTTTTAAATGCGAAATTCTGTTTAACCAATGTATATTGGGGGTTCTTTACGTGTCAAGTTGCCATAATCTAAGGTGGCATCAGTATTTCTGAAAATTGATATGTTCTTTAAACCCTTCATGAAAGAACAGGCCTCTTTGGGTTCCTCCGACTCCCTTTGTGCCACGTTAAATGTGATCACTCTGTGCCTTTGTCGTTAGGTCACCGTCACTGTTGCACAGAGTGAGACCTTCGAGTTCGTCTTCCCAGACAACGAGCAGCTCTCCACGCCCGGTGTTCATCCGGTGTTTGTGAAGAGTGAAAGCGGAGCAACCGTCCTCATTCCCATCAGGCCGCTGGTCCTCGGGGAGATCCCCATCTCTGTGAAAGCCAACTCGGATGCAGTGTCCGACTCTGTCCACACAACAGTGTTAGTTAAGGTGCGCAGTGAAAAATTTCCACAGTCCCAAAACAGTTCAAATAATAAATTTGGCTTAAAAATACATTTATTTGTTGTTTTTGTAGAACTTTAACTCCCATGCTTAGATTTTATTATCAATATGAACTTCTGTTATTATCAAGCCTGTTATAAGACTACTACATTGTTAGTCTTTAGTCTGACTAGATCTTATTATGGGGTTACTGATTGGTCTCTGAGGTCTCTGAGGGGCACCAAATCTCTCTATTAGCTTTTACTGAGAAGGAGCATTTTCCAGGTTTTAACAGATAACAAAATAACTTGTGAAATTGTGACAGTGGAAGTTGAACGTGTATATCCTGTTTGTAAAGTGCCTGTCAGCCATCTAAAGCACAAACAGGCAGGGAACTCTGCTAACGTGACCAATCCTCGCCATCTACTCCACTGTAACTAAAGAAATGTTGACCTGGTTTCACAGCTCTGCGTTTCCCATTTCTTACTCACCATTTTTGTTTGCCTTCATCTTTTGCATGTCCATTCATCCTGCAGGCCGAAGGTCTTGAACAGTCGTTTTCCACCTCCCTGCTGCTTGAGCTTTTACCAGCAGGGATGAGCCTGTCTAGAAACGTTACGTTTACCTTCCCACCAGATGTTGTGGAGGGCAGCGAGAGAGCTTCAGTTATGGCTGTCGGTATGTAAACACACCAGGGAGAAACCTTGAGTAACAGATTCAGATCACCTGAGATTGCAGGCTGATTCATGGTAAACAACAAAACAGAAGACAATGATTCCTAAAAATAAGGTTTACTGAAGTTGTTTTCACACACAAACTTTGGAAAGTTTGGAAATATTCCACAGATGTCCTTTGTCACGTGTAGGACTTAGCAGGAAATGATTTATTTCACACTACTTTTCATCAGGTGAGGGAAGTACCTGGATAGAGCGTAGTGTATTATCGTAAGAAAGTACTATCCTGAACTTACAAAACTATGGAGGTGCCTTTTTGACTGAAATTTAGAAGATGAAAAAAACGGTGGAACAATCATCACTTTACCCATATCGTGGTGATATGCCCTTTTAAAATTTACCAATTTCTTTCCTTTTTTAAAGGGTTCTTCCAGTAAGTTATCAAAAAACAGACTAAGCATCCAGGGTACCAGTGATTGGTTTTTGTTCCTCTTCCTCATAAATATTAAATTACTGCAGATTATTGTTATTATGATTTAGATTGTCAATCTTGGAATAAGTTTACATTTGCATATGTTGGTTTTTGCAGTTTTTAACAGAGTTTAAATACATTTTTCAGCCCTAAAATTGTCATGTGGATATCTCCTGGACATATGATTTTCTAAGAGATTAAAAATGCTGAAAAAATTTGAATTAAAAATGCATAAAACTCCAACCCTCAATAGTTTACATCAAGGGCCTGTAAGCTCAGAAAATTACAAATAGAATCAAAGTAAAATGGCCTCATTTAATATGCTAATGTTCATTAAAAAAAAAAAATCTGCTGATTCTGATCAGGTAAGAGGCACCAATTTCCTTTGCAGCCTTTACAGCATGTACAGAGATAACATCTAAAACCTTTTACTGATCCCTAAGTTAAAAAAAAAACAAAACAAAAAAAAACTTACTTCAAAATTGACCCCACACCTATACATACATAAAATTTAGAGATTTTTTTGTTAAATGCTCCCTCCAGGGTAAGCTGACTGTGGTCATTTTAATATTAATTAACGCCACTGTTCCAAAGTACTACAGAAATAATTATCCCACCTTTCCTCAAACTTCTAACATGCATCCTGCTATACTGATATGTACTATGCAGTTATATTTAGTAAGTAAGTAAAATTTATTTATATAGCACATTTCACAGATAAAAACCACAAAGTGCTTTACAATAAGATCAGACATACAAGTTAAAATTAATTAAAAGCCTGTTTGTATAAAAATGTCTTCAGCTGCTTTTTAAAGGAGTCAGTAGAGTCTAGACAGCGTAAAGACAACGGCAGAGAGTTCCACAGCCTAGGTGCCAGTGCCTGAAAAGCCCGATCCCCACGTGTTTTAGACCTAGTACGTGGGACCACCAGTAGCCTCTGACCTGAAGACCTAAGTGCTCGGGATGAAGCATGAGGTTTCAACAGGTCAGAGATATACTGGGGAGCTTCACCGTGCAGAGCTCTAAAAGTTACAACTAAAATTTTAAAATGAACCCTAAAATTTACAGGCAACCAATAAAGAGAAGCCAAAACTGGAGTAATGTGTGACCTCTTGTTTGCACCAGTTAAAAGTCTTGCCACTGCATTTTGTACAGACTGAAGGCGATCCAGAGCTGATTTGTTGAGACACGTAAAAAGACCGTTACAATAATCCAAACGAGAAGAGATAAAAGCATGAATAATCATCTCAAGTTCTGCCTTTGACACCAGTAGTCTGAGTTTAGAAATGTTTCTTAGATGATAAAAACAGTTCCGGGCAAGTTGTTTGGAGTGTTTCTCAAGAGACATGGAACCTTTTAACTCCAGTTAAACGGGAGTATGTTTCTCCCGTTTAACTGTTGCTAAGTTGAGCCCACTAATATTGGTTTGATGTGGCAAATCTTTTTTTCTTTATGGCGGAAAATGTCTTATACTTATAAGTATCTATTATTGTCTTCTATTTTTTTTAATGCAAGAAGTTTAACTGTAAATTTTGCTGCTGATATGAAAAGCATTTCTGGATTATACCATGTAACTCCTCAAACCAAAAGCTACTGTTTGAAAATTTTAATTAAAATGACTCATCTGTGCTCTGTTTTTCCATTAAATACAATTTTTATTCATTTATTTTTCTTGTTTCCATCTCGATGAAGGTGATATCCTCGGTCCATCCATCAGTGGTCTGGACTCACTGATTCAAATGCCTTATGGCTGTGGGGAACAGAACATGATTAACTTTGCACCAAACATCTACGTTCTCCAGTATCTGGACGCCACAGGACAGGATAGCAAGAAAACCACCGACCAAGCCATAAACTACATGATGCAAGGTAGAGCAACAAGTCATGCACCATGTTACATTAACATGCCACAGAAGGATATCTGACAAACGTGTGGCTACTATTCCTATATTAGTTTTAGCTTTATGAGGATGTTTTCAAATCTGTTAATTAACAAGGTCAAATTCAAGATAAAATACAGAAAATGTTCAGGTTGGAGATTCATAGTGGGACCCACACTCTTTTATTCCACTTAGTATCAACCCTCTTTAACTTTTATTTTTTAAGGTTTGTTTTTAATACATTTTCTTCCTTGATACATACTTAAAGCTGGTTGTAAAAATGGGGGCTTGTCTGGGATATTCGAACCAAGGTTAGAACTTTAGCCTTTGTTAATCCCATCTTTGTTTGAAAATTCTGAACTAATTTTCTTGTCAGTAAAGCTGTTGGTGTTCCCTTTCAGTCGATTCACTCGGTACAACACATACAGTGGCTTGCAAAAGTATTCTGCCCCCTTGAACTTTCCCACATTTTGGGACATCTCTTGCACATAGACATTGCCTGATGAGTGCTAATGACTAAATAGAGTGCACCTGTGTGTAATCTAATGTCAGTACAAATACAGCTGCTCTGTGACGGCCTCAGAGGTTGTCTAAGAGAATATTGGGAGCAACAACACCATGAAGTCCAAAGAACACACCAGACAGGTCAGGGATGAATGAATGTCTTTTATTCGAGCAACCAAATAATAAAGTTATTGTAATGTACAATTACACAAAAAAAGAAAAAACAAGTTTAGCTCGAAAAGGAGTGGGATGAAGACAAGCTTTTTAACCCCCACCCCCACAATCTTATCTGAGTTTTAAATTTTGTAGTTGCGCAGTACATTTAAATATTTGTGACATACAATTACGGTTATAAAATTATCGCATTGTCATAATTACAACATATAGTAGTGTAAATGTTTAGCATCAATAATACAGTCTTTGTTACCACCGTTGAATATCACAGTCATCACCATCATGGTCATTACATCCTCTCCGTATAATATTTATATTTTAGCTATGAAAATATCAATGAAGTATGCTTCCATTGTATAGTTGTAACTTCATCAATTTTACTTTTAAGAATTAATTCTGGTCTACTGTTTCCTAATAATGGAGGCAGTGCACCTGTGTGTAATCTAATGTCAGTACAAATACAGCTGCTCTGTGACGGCCTCAGAGGTTGTCTAAGAGAATATTGGGAGCAACAACACCATGAAGTCCAAAGAACACACCAGACAGGTCAGGGATGAATGAATGTCTTTTATTCGAGCAACCAAATAATAAAGTTATTGTAATGTACAATTACACAAAAAAAGAAAAAACAAGTTTAGCTCGAAAAGGAGTGGGATGAAGACAAGCTTTTTAACTCCCACCCCTACAATCTTATCTGAGTTTTAAATTTTGTAGTTGCGCAGTACATTTAAATATTTGTGACATACAATTACGGTTATAAAATTATCGCATTGTCATAATTACAACATACAGTAGTGTAAATATTTAGCATCAATAATACAGTCTTTGTTACCACCGTTGAATATCACAGTCATCACCATCATGGTCATTACATCCTCTCCATATATTATTTATATTTTAGCTATGAAAATATCAATGAAGTTTGCTTCCATTGTATAGTAGTAACTTCATCAATTTTACTTTTAAGAATTAATTCTGGTCTACTGTTTCCTAATAATGGAGATAACAGTAATAACAACAGCGTAAGACAATATCAACAGTGTCCATTTCAACTCTACAAGATAATTGTTTATATAAGTATTTGTTGTTAACATTCTATATATAAACAAAGAAAAAAGAAAGAAATAATACAAAGAATATATTATTATTTACTATCATGGATAAACAATCACACACTCGATTCCTCTTTGTACCTTGACAATATACATTTTTTGTACCTCGATTTAAACAGATGAATATTTGGACATTGCTTGAGCTCTACATCCATCTGTTCCAAAGTTTCACTCCACACACAGACACACACAAACTTTTCCTGGTAGTTCTAACTATCTGCCTTTTAAAGTTACTACATCCCCTCAAATTGTAACCTCCTTCTTTATGTGTAAAGAGCTTTTGGATATTTTCTGGCAGTATACCCTTATTTGCCTTATATAGGAGTTGAGCAGTCGAGAATTCAACTAAATCAATCAATTTTAATAGTTTTGACTGCAAAAACAAAATATTAGTGTGACTATAATATCCTACCTTATACATTATTCTTATAGCACATTTTTGTAGTATAACCAGGTGATGCAGAGAACTTTTGTAATTATTGCCCCACACCTCTACACAATAAGTCAAGTATGGTAGGACTAGTACACAGTATAACAAAAACATTGCATGGCAGTTTAAGAAGAACTTGGCTCTATTTATGATTGAGATACTTTTGGACACTTTATTTTGTATATGTCTGATGTGTGATTTCCAGCATAATTTGCTATCAATCATTACTCCCAAGAATTTTATTTCTGATACTACATCTATGACTACACCATCTATTTTTATTACAGTATCTACATTTACATTGTAATTCCCAAAGAACATTACCTTGGTTTTGCTCAAATTTATAGATAATTTGTTAACATCCATCCATATTTTTAATTTCCTTAACTCATTGTTAATGTTAAGTACTAGGTCACTATGGTCGTCGTTAGAATAAAAAATATTGGTGTCGTCAGCAAATATGACTAATTTTAATAACTTTGATACATTAAATATGTCGTTTATATAAAGGTTAAATAGAGTTGGTCCCAGAACTGATCCTTGTGGCACTCCACAGCTAATGCCCAAATACCCCGATTCAAACTCGCCCATCTTCACATACTGCTGTCTCTCAGTCAAATAACTTTGGATCCATTTCAAAGCCACTCCCCTAATACCATATCTGTCTAATTTTTTAAATAATCTGCTATGATTAATCGTATCAAATGCTTTCTTCAAGTCAATAAATATCCCTGCTGCATGTCTTTTTCTATCCAGACTGTTGGTTATCTCTTCTATTGCATCAATGATAGCCATTGAAGTTGACCTTCCTGTCCTAAATCCGTACTGACTTTCATTAATTAGTTTATGTTTGTCAATAAATTTACCTAGTCTATTATTATAAAGTTTTTCTAATATTTTAGAAAACTGAGGGAGCAGGGACACTGGTCGATAGTTAGTGAAGATGTGTTTGTTTCCACTTTTATATATGGGTATAACTTTAGCTATTTTCATTTTCTTTGGGCATTTCCCCGTTTGAAATGATAAATTACATATATAAGCTAGAGGTCTGGCAATGCTATGTATGATTCGTTTAACTAATGTCATATCTATACCAAAACAATCAGTAGAGGTCTTGTTCTTACAGTTGTTAACTACATCTAAAATATCTAATTCAGTAACTCCCGACAAGAACATAGTTTTGAGAATTTAAAGCAGGCTTAGGCTACAAAAAGATTTCCCAAGCCTTGAACATCCCACGGAGCACTGTTCAAGCGATCATTCAGAAATGGAAGGAGTATGGCACAACTGTAAACCTACCAAGACAAGGCCGTCCACCTAAACTCACAGGCCGAACAAGGAGAGCGCTGATCAGAAATGCAGCCAAGAGGATGTGACTCTGGACGAGCTGCAGAGATCTACAGCTCAGGTGGGGGAATCTGTCCATAGGACAACTATTAGTCGTGCACTGCACAAAGTTGGCCTTTATGGAAGAGTGGCAAGAAGAAAGCCATTGTTAACAGAAAACCATAAGAAGTCCCGTTTGCAGTTTGCCACAAGCCATGTGGGGGACACAGCAAACATGTGGAAGAAGGTGCTCTGGTCAGATGAGACCAAAATGGAACTTTTTGGCCAAAATGCAAAACGCTATGTGTGGCAAAACTAACACTGCACATCACTCTGAACACACCATCCCCACTGTCAAATATGGTGGTGGCAGCATCATGCGTCTGGGGGTGCTTCTCTTCAGCAGGGACAGGGAACTGGTCAGAGTTGATGGATGAAGCCAAATACAGGGCAGTCTTGGAAGAAAACCTGTTGGAGTCTGCAAAAGACTTGAGACTGGGGCGGAGGTTCACCTTCCAGCAGGACAACGACCCTAAACATAAAGCCAGGGCAACAATGGAATGGTTTAAAACAAAACATATCCATGTGTTAGAATGGCCCAGTCAAAGTCCAGATCTAAATCCAATCAGAGAGTCTGTGGCAAGATCTGAAAACTGCTGTTCACAAACGCTGTCCATCTAATCTGACTGAGCTGGAGCTGTTTTGCAAAGAAGAATGGGCAAAGATTTCAGTCTGTAGATGTGCAAAGCTGGTAGAGACAGACCCTAAAAGACTGGCAGCTGTAATTGCAGCAAAAGGTGGTTCTACAAAGTATTGTACTCAGGGGGCTGAATAATTATGCACACCCCACTTTGCAGTTATTTATTTGTAAAAATGTTTGGAATCATGTATGATCTTCGTTCCACTTCTCATGTGTACACCACTTTGTATTGGTCTTTTATGTGGAATTCCAATAAAATTGATTCATGTTTTTTTTTTTTTTTTTGGCTGTAATGTGACAAAATGTGGGAAAGTTCAAGGGGGCCGAATACTTTTGCAAGCCACTGTACAAGAGGCTTGTATGCTTACAAATGGTGAGCCTTCGAGCAATGGTGCCAGGACCGCCACACTCTCCCGTTTCAGGCCACTATTGTGGATGTTTTGATATTCCTGCAGGAGCTGCTGGATAAGGGTCTTTGCATTTTTGACAATTAAGATTTATTTAGCAGCTATATCTGCTTGACTTTGACGGGGTGACACCGGGCGCACATCCCCTCGCCATACGTTTTCTGAAAGGGGTTTGCCGGCTGAGACCTGTGCTTAAGTCCAGTGTCCCTGCTTGTGACTTGTCTTTGGTGCTGAAGGCCCTTTGTAGCCTACCGTTTGAACCCATTGAGTCTGTGGATATGAAATTTCTTTCATATAAGACTACATTACTTCTCGCTTTGGCTTCGGCACCTGATGGCCACAAGGTCAAATGCTGCCTATTTTCCCAAGCTCATGCCTGCATCTATTAGCTCAATGGAGTTTGAGTTGCTGAGCATTTGTTCCTCTCCTTTTGCATCTGAGGAGCAGAGGAGGATGCATTCTCTTTGTCTAGTGCGTGTGCTATGCACCTACATTGAACGCACTT
>NW_024582564.1:113728-130172 GCF_018398535.1 Haplochromis burtoni | reverse complement strand
ATAACAGTAATAACAACAGCGTAAGACAATATCAACAGTGTCCATTTCAACTCTACAAGATAATTGTTTATATAAGTATTTGTTGTTAACATTCTATATATAAACAAAGAAAAAAGAAAGAAATAATACAAAGAATATATTATTATTTACTATCATGGATAAACAATCACACACTCGATTCCTCTTTGTACCTTGACAATATACATTTTTTGTACCTCGATTTAAACAGATGAATATTTGGACATTGCTTGAGCTCTACATCCATCTGTTCCAAAGTTTCACTCCACACACAGACACACACAAACTTTTCCTGGTAGTTCTAACTATCTGCCTTTTAAAGTTACTACATCCCCTCAAATTGTAACCTCCTTCTTTATGTGTAAAGAGCTTTTGGATATTTTCTGGCAGTATACCCTTATTTGCCTTATATAGGAGTTGAGCAGTCGAGAATTCAACTAAATCAATCAATTTTAATAGTTTTGACTGCAAAAACAAAATATTAGTGTGACTATAATATCCTACCTTATACATTATTCTTATAGCACATTTTTGTAGTATAACCAGGTGATGCAGAGAACTTTTGTAATTATTGCCCCACACCTCTACACAATAAGTCAAGTATGGTAGGACTAGTACACAGTATAACAAAAACATTGCATGGCAGTTTAAGAAGAACTTGGCTCTATTTATGATTGAGATACTTTTGGACACTTTATTTTGTATATGTCTGATGTGTGATTTCCAGCATAATTTGCTATCAATCATTACTCCCAAGAATTTTATTTCTGATACTACATCTATGACTACACCATCTATTTTTATTACAGTATCTACATTTACATTGTAATTCCCAAAGAACATTACCTTGGTTTTGCTCAAATTTATAGATAATTTGTTAACATCCATCCATATTTTTAATTTCCTTAACTCATTGTTAATGTTAAGTACTAGGTCACTATGGTCGTCGTTAGAATAAAAAATATTGGTGTCGTCAGCAAATATGACTAATTTTAATAACTTTGATACATTAAATATGTCGTTTATATAAAGGTTAAATAGAGTTGGTCCCAGAACTGATCCTTGTGGCACTCCACAGCTAATGCCCAAATACCCCGATTCAAACTCGCCCATCTTCACATACTGCTGTCTCTCAGTCAAATAACTTTGGATCCATTTCAAAGCCACTCCCCTAATACCATATCTGTCTAATTTTTTAAATAATCTGCTATGATTAATCGTATCAAATGCTTTCTTCAAGTCAATAAATATCCCTGCTGCATGTCTTTTTCTATCCAGACTGTTGGTTATCTCTTCTATTGCATCAATGATAGCCATTGAAGTTGACCTTCCTGTCCTAAATCCGTACTGACTTTCATTAATTAGTTTATGTTTGTCAATAAATTTACCTAGTCTATTATTATAAAGTTTTTCTAATATTTTAGAAAACTGAGGGAGCAGGGACACTGGTCGATAGTTAGTGAAGATGTGTTTGTTTCCACTTTTATATATGGGTATAACTTTAGCTATTTTCATTTTCTTTGGGCATTTCCCCGTTTGAAATGATAAATTACATATATAAGCTAGAGGTCTGGCAATGCTATGTATTCTCTCTCTAGAATGTGCGTTTATGTGACCAGCTGTTTGTCTGCTTCGCTCTGTCTAAACAGAGGCTGTCTCACTGGCATATGGCACCAGAGTTCTTGCTTTGTCCCAGTGGGTGAGAGCTCATTCCACCACGGGGATGGCAACCTCGTGGGCTCCTTTTAAAGCGGTGCCTGTAGCTGATATTTGTGCGGCAGCTAGTTGGGCATCACCGCACAAAATTTTGCGGTTTTATCGGTTGGACGTCACAGCCCCTTCAGTGGTTCATACCGTCCTTTCTGCTGGGTCTACCGCTCACTAAGGATGTGGTGGTCCCATTCCGGTTTGGTGGCTGCTCTGCAGGGCGTGTATATGGGCTGGGTTTCGTCACTGATTTCTAGAATTGATTTCGATTCACAAGGTCCCGAATTGATTCGATCCACGATTCGATTCAATTCGATTAGATTTGAATCTGGGAAATTTTGCATCAGACAGTCAGAAATATTATAATTCAGATCAGTACATTTACATATTTTTGTATCTATAAAAAGGAAGCTGACACTCGCAAGACTTTATCAAAGGTGTAAGCATCACAGCAGATGCCTTTGTGTCAAGGTAGCTGAAGATAAAACGCAGAAAAACATGAAGGTGATTTTCCTGGCCTGGGATTTTATAAAAATATTCTGCAGTACATCAAAAACGAAAGAATCAACATACGAACATTACCTCTGAAGTTACAGAGGTTTTATTAGAGACACGGCTAAGCGTTTTGCATTTTGCATAATTTAAAAAAGTTTACATTTGTTCAAAAGCCTATTGATACTAGCATCCCCAGGCTTCTACCTTTCTACCTATAAAACCCGGAGAGCAGTCAAATGGTGGAAGTGGAAGCTAAATTGGCTAGTCATTCATATGTATATTAGGCTGTTACCTGGGAATTCTGGAGGGAGGGGAGTGGGGGTGTGTGATTGAGGGGGTGGGGGAGCTGCTAAAAGCTGTGAACTTCCCTTTTGTGTTTCATCTTGATGCATTCTCAATCATCCAGGGAAATAAATCTCCAAAAGTCACCAACTTGGAGTGTTTCAGTTTGCCATCTTAGGGAGAAATCAACACACATGGGTGTATGTCCTTTGTTGCTGAGATTTATTGATAAAAACAGTACAAAAAACCAACCATTTGTACACATATTTACAAATAATAATAAAAAGTGAGTGAGTAACATTCAACATTTTCAGCAATCACTCACAATCCTGGCACTGCCATGGTATCTGTAGTCTGCATTTACCACATGTGTATCTGTAGCAGCGAACACATCGCTCAGTGGCCTGATTTTTCTTGCATTTGTGTTTGACCTGACACGTGGCTACGCTTTGATGACAAGTCCACCCGCTGTGATCGAGCAAAGACTGATAAGTTCGCTGCAATTTCCAGTGTGTGGGGATCATTTGTCACCAACTGCATCACGTGCTACAACCCTGGTCTACATATCACCGTTGATGAACAGCTTTTCCCATCAAAGACTCGGTGCTGTTTCCTGCAGTATATTGCAAGTAAACCTGACAAGTTTGGGATCAAGTTTTGGGTGGCTTGCGACCTAAAATCCAAGTACATTTGCAATGTCTTCCCATATCTTGGCAAGGACCCCAATCGTCCCACTGGGGAGAGACTTTCTGAAAATGTAGTAATGAGGCTGATGGAACCATTCCTAGACAAGGGCAGAAATGTTACCACGGACAATTTTTTCACATCGCTTTCACTTGCGCAAAAACTTCTTAGACGGAAAACCACCATCCTCGGCACAGTCAACAGATTCGCAGGGAAATTCCTCAATCCACTAGACAGACAGATCGCAATGAATTCACCACTCAGGTATGTTGCAGGTCTTTTGTGGTTCTATGTTTATGTGTTTCATTGTGTGTAAAAGGGCTATGGAAATAACAATTTATCTTATTTCTTAGGTGTTTTCAACCTCTGCTGCCACGCTGACGGCGTATGCGGCCAAACGGAAGAAGACAGTCTATATTCTTAGCAGCATGCACAGCGTGGTTCAGACTGATAACACCACCAAAAGGAAGCCAAACACTGTCACCCTTTACAACAAAACAAAGTGTGGCGTGGATGTGATGGACCAGATGGTTCGGGAGTACACTGTCCGCAAAGGAACACGGCGCTGGCCAGTCGCCGTGTTTTATAACATGATTGACATGGCAGCACTGAATGCACATGTGCTGTATCAAGCATGCACCGGGACGAAGGAAAGACGGGTGGACTTCCTGGTGGCGCTTGCAACAGAGTTGGCTCGCTCTCATGTAGCTGGGAAGAAGGCAAGAAAAGAACAGTTGCTTCGGACACAACCCTCCACACCTAGCCCTGGAAAAAGAGCCACGTGTCAGGTCAAACACAAATGCAAGAGAAATCAGGCCACTGTGCGATGTGTTCACTGCTACAGATACACATGTGGTAAATGCAGACTACAGATACCATGGCAGTGCCAGGATTGTGAGTGATTGCTGAAAATGTTGAATGTACTCACTCACTTTTTATTATTATTTGTAAATATGTGTACAAATGGTTGGTTTTTTGTACTGTTTTTATCAATAAATCTCAGCAACAAAGGACATACACCCATGTGTGTTGATTTCTCCCTAAGATGGCAAACTGAAACACTCCAAGTTGGTGACTTTTGGAGATTTATTTCCCTGGATGATTGAGAATGCATCAAGATGAAACACAAAAGGAAGTTCACAGCTTTTAGCAGCTCCCCCACCCCCTCAATCACACACCCCCACTCCCCTCCCTCCAGAATTCCCAGGTAACAGCCTAATATACATATGAATGACTAGCCAATTTAGCTTCCACTTCCACCATTTGACTGCTCTCCGGCTTTTAAAGGTAGAAACGCAAAATAATGTTGCTGTGGGGGTTTAAGTGTTGAACAGCAGAAATTGTTTTCTTTTCGGAAGTAAGTAAAAGGAAAAAAAACAGCAGCCAAAAACGGTAGACCTGTGCGTAACAAGCAAGCGAATAATGCAGAAAACAGATTTTTAGACAGGAAACTGTTCTTGAAGTACACAGAGAGCTAGAGCTGTGCATGAAGTATGGATTTTTTTTATCGTGTTGGAAGCAAAACAGCAAAAGTACGAGGGAATTCATGACGATGTTTATGTGAAGCGTAGTTTGGATCTGCTTTTGCTGCTGGTTCAGTCAATATAGTTTGGAGAGAGATAAAACTAACAGCTTTAGAATCAGCGCAAAAAGGGCGTAAACACAAAGCGCGGACCCGCCGAAACATCAGAATCAGCGAGCTGTCGGCTTTCAGCCCCGACCGTGTCCGTGCCGTCGGGTGAGAAAGGCGGCATCTCAACACAAGGTGGCCCCACTGAGCAGTTTGACTCGGTGAAGAGCGGCTATCGAACTGAGGGATGACTATGATGACAGCAGCTATATGTGCAGGCGGGGCCGTGCGCATGTCATCACACATCATCTGCCTTAAAGGCGTGAATAAAGGTTTCTTCAGCCAAGACACACGAGGGCATGATATCCCATACTTATGTGTTTCACCTCGTTCCTCTCCTTCAGGGAACAGAAGTTATAGACATAACTATTTGTTTTCTTTTAATCAGTTACTTTACAAGCATTGGGGTTTTCATGTGAGAAGTGATAACTGTACTGTGTGTGGTTTCCAAACCCATTTCTTTGATGTTTTATTTGTCTTTGGTTACACCTAGTTACTCAGGTTTGCATATGTTGCTGTATTTCCCTTATGGTAGGTTCAGTTTTCTTTTCGTCAGGTTTGATTTTGCAGCATCTGATCTGAATAGGAGACCAGTGAGGTTCTTGTTTTCACTTTGGCATGACAGATTGTGGAGGTAGACACAATGTTTTGGGAACATTTGGAAACTTACCAGAGGATAGGTTTCAGTTGCTATACCAGTACTGATGTTTTTAGCCCTGTCCTCAGTACTGCAGCAACACAAAATTTCATGAAAAGGAAATTAAACACACTAAATTCTGCTAGTCATGGTAGTGCTACGAAGCCCTTTTGATTACACAAACCAGGTCTGAATTCTCATAGAAAAAAAATATGAAAAATCTTCTTTTTTTTTTTAAAATCTCTGTAGAATACAAAGTAGCTTGATCTTGGAGTCATTATATATTCTTTTCTTTCCTGTGGATAGAAAAGATATTCATATATAGACCTTTTTTGTCATGTGTGGTAGCGTTTACACTCAGAATCAGGATCTGAATGCACTGTTGTGCCAGGTGTATTTGCTGTTCCAAGATGAGCACTATAGACTTGCTATAGGTTCTTTGCGTTTTTTGTTTTTTTTTATATATTGGTCTTTTTTACAGTTGAGCTGAAGGAACCTCCCACTGGAAACACTTGACCAGCAGGTTGTGCGGGGGATGTGATGTGTTGTTCAGTATGATCAGGAATTTAGGCTACTTCCTTGATTCAATAATTCACTCTAGGAGCTTCAGAGTAGCTAAGCTGAGTCCCATTGTATCGCGCTCCGAATTAGAAATTGTCATTCATGCATTTGTTTCATCTCGTCTGGACTACTGTAATTCTTTGTTTACTTGTTTATGTAAAGCCTCTTTGGAGCGTCTGCAAGTTGTTCAGAACGCTGCTGCAAAGCTTCTGACCAAGTCCTCCAAGTTTTCCCATGTCACACCCCTGCTGATTCAGCTGCACTGACTCCCCGTTAAATTCAGGATCCAGTTTAAGGTTTTGACCTTGACTTTCAGGGCCCTGCATGGACAAGCACCAACATATATAAGTGAACTTTTGCATCCATACATTCCCAGCAGGTCCCTGAGGTCATGTGACCAGGGCTTGCTTGCTGTCCAGCACACGAGGCTGAAAACAAAAGGCGACAAAGATTTTGGAACTGTGGCCCCCAGATTGTGGAACTCTCTCCCTTTGAGCCTGAGATCTGTGGACTCAGTGGTCGCTTTTAAAAAAACAGCTAAAAACCCATCTTTTTAAACTTGGTTTTAGTTGATTTTTATTTTTAGGTTTTAGCTTCTGTGAAGCACTTTGTGATTTTTATCTTGAAAGGTGCTATATAAATAAAGTTTTACTTACTTTACTTACTTACTTAGTCCCCAGCACAAAGCCTTCCTACTCACCTTGTTCAGCCTCCAACTGTCACTGGCTGTGATGCTGCTTCTCCAAAAGATAGCTAGCCACAAAGAAAATGGTAACACTGTTAGTAAAAATGTGTTCTTGTTTGCACATTAAAGACCTTACCTTCCTTAAAAAGTAGACTGTGCTCTGTCTTTTCATGCAGACAGCTTAATGCCTAGTGTTCCAGTCTAAATCCAGGTATTTATAGCTTGTGCTTGGTCCATAGTGTTAACATCTTTACATCTTTCACTAGATAGTAATGGTTTTTAATTTAAACCTGGCCCTGCTACATTTCTTTCTCCTTTATCTTCATCATCTGCATCTAATTCAGTGGTTTCTTTCTTTGCTAGGTTCCCCCTTTGTTTTACAAGAAAATTCCCCCCGGCACAAACACGTCCTCTAACCCCACACACACACACACACACACACACACACACACACACACCCACCCACCCATATATTGTTTTCAAACTCCATTTCAGTTTATTTCACACCTCAAACATTTAGTAATAAAAGTAAACTGCAATAAATTACAGGTAGCAATAAAATAAACTACTAACTCTTTTACGCTACATCCACACCTACATGGGTATTTTTCATAAAGAGGCTGATAAAGCATGCGTTTGACCCGTCGTCCACACATAATAACTCCTGTCAAGTTGGAGATTTTCGAAAACTCAGTTTTTGCGGAGTGCGCACTCCAATCTTTTCCGGCTGAGGGGCTCAGAGTAGAGCTGCTGCTCCTCCACATCGAAAGGAGCCAGTTGAGGTGGTTCAGGCATCTGATAAGGATGCCCCCAGGCGCCTCCTGGGTGAGGTTTTCCCAGACATGTCCCACTGTGAGGAGGCCCCGGGGCAGACCCAGGACACGCTGGACAGATTATATCTCTCGGCTGGCCTGGGAACGCAGGGCCGGATAAGCTGGAGGAGGTGGCTGGGGAGAGGGAGGTCTGGGCTTCTCTGCTTGGGCTGCTGCCCCTGCGACCTGACCCTGGATAAGCGGAAGAAAATGGATGGATGTTAAATGTTCAATCTAAATATTATATTTAAATGTTACAGGAAACTAAATATTTAGCTAACATGCAAATTTATTGTATGGCTCAACGGAAATACCAAAATAAAAGCTTTATGAAAAATTCCAGTGCAAAAGAGTGCCGGTAGTGGTCAGATTTTGTCTGCTTTCCAATGATGGTCACTTCTCACTGCCATGAGCTGCCTCACTTCTTGTCTACCAGGACGTCCAGTGATTTAGCTGAAAAGATCCGTTTTGTCAGCCATCCAAAGGTTCAGCAGTAATGGACTCTCGGCAGCTGCAGTCTCCACTTCACAATCACTGCAGCAAATGTCCAGCCAAAATCGCTGGACATGTTCATGCTAAATGTTGTGAAAAATGACTCAAAAAACATGTTTTTGTAAGGTTTTGAGTTAAATGTGGAAAAATGTTGTCGTTGATTTCAGCATGTTTCACTTTACAAATGGCGCCCCACATACCTTGGCACTTGTGCAGGTGAAGCCAAAGGCAAGATATGTTTCATCAAATTTTCTAGTCTTTGACTTGGAAGAAAGTTGGTTTGGAAACATATTTGGCGATGCTTCATCTGCTTTGCGTTTGTGTGGAGCCCTGTCAAATACCGGTCCATTACGTGAACAGTGTCCATGAGTTTGGTTTTTTTTTCTTTTTTTTTAATTCATACCCCAGGTGCCTCACACTTTAGGAACATCTGATCACACCCTGTTGAATAAACACATTTAAAATGCACATCTCATTTATTTCTCTAGGTTAAGAACCTCTAGATTTGTCATTTGTCTTTGCCTTTTTTCCCATCATCTGATGTCCTCTTCACCAGGTTATGAGCGGGAGCTCACCTTTCAGAGAGGAGATGGCTCCTTTAGCGCCTTTGGAGAGCAGGACTCATCTGGAAGCACCTGGTATGTGATAAATACAAATGTCTGTCTAAAAGAAAACATCAGTAACATGCTCATATAACTGAAAAACTCAGGAAAACTAATAGCAGATAGTCTCTTTGCACAGGCTCTCTGCTTTTGTGCTGAGGTGTTTCCTGCAGGCACGGCCCTTCATCAACATTGATTCCAACGTGCTGCACAGTGTGGCAGCTTGGATCGCCAGCCAGCAAGGGCATGATGGGAGTTTCTTGGAGCCCGGCAGGGTGATCCACACCGAGCTCCAGGGAGGTCTGGACGGGCCTGTTTCTCTCACGGCCTACGTCCTCATCGCCCTGCTGGAAGACGCTAGCGTCAAGGTGAGATGCCATTGTTTAGGCACAGTTTCCAGGGACATTTTGAGAGATTAGTGTGGGTCTGCCTCTCAGACTGAAACATGGGGAGCAATTTTATATTCAGCTTTTCCTTTGCTGAGTTAGAAATATTTTTAATATTTAATACTTATTTTAGTTTTATTTATTTGATTTTTGATTGGCTTTTAACTCCTTAAGATTATTTTTCTGTCATACCTATTTTATTGAGCTATGTGTCTCCTTATTTAAGTTCCTTTTTATATATTTTCTGTTTATTATGGTAACTTTTAACTGTAGTTACAAAATAATTGCTGAACTTTAGGATAAACAAAATATTTATTGTGTTAACTTGTGACACATGTTTGGGTGGTGACTCATATTTTGAAGTCAAAACTTTCCATCTGCAGTCATTTGGAAGCAGCAAGCACATAACAGAGCAGGCATAAATGGAGAAGATATGCCACAGAAGTCTTAAAAGCATAAAAACAATGACCTGGGGTGGAGATGGGTTGCAAAGTGCCTTGCAGAGTGGCTTGCAGATGCAGTAGACAGGCTGTAATGGACAGGCTGAAGAAGCTTAAACAGTGTTCACTTTATAAGAGTTACCAAGTAGACGTACAAAAAAACTTCTTGTGCATTTTAATTATCTAGGCTTCTGTAGTATTTTTAATGTAAAAATCAATTTAAAAACCAAAACTGACCATGCCTTATGGTTATTATCATTAACCAATTGATAAAGAGAAAGTCTCTGTTTTCTTCACATTCATGGGTAAGATCTAATTTGGCCTGACATTGTTACATGTGCCTGTACCAACCTGTCGTCTCACCTACTGCTGCCCTATTCCATATCTGTCAGGCTCTGTATGAGACCAAGGTGTCTGCAGCCGTGATGTACCTGGAGACCCAGCTTGCTCTTGGTGTCTCCAGCAACTACAGCCTCAGTCTACTCACCTACGCTCTGGCTTTGGCAGGGAGCTCCAAAGCCCAATCAGCACTCAATAATCTGACTGGACGAGCTGAGATAAGAGGTACAACAGCAGCTGTGTCTTAAAAGCCAGTTTAACATTTGGGGGACATAAGCTTTCTCTGGGGGTTGTTATAACTTTATGCACCTCATTCTGATAGTTTCATGCAAATCTACATTGTTTGATTGTGAACAGAACTGTTACATTCAGTTAAAAACATTTTTGGATCATACAGTGGTTTTACTTGAAGAATGGTGTCCTTTAGTCTTTGTATGATTAATTAGTCTGTATAATAAAAATCACTATTATAAATAAGTATTTCTTATTTTGAAAAGTTCATAGCTAAAAAACTCTGTTGTAATGGTAATGTTGCAGACAGCTAGACAGGACCAAGCTCCAACCTCCAGGTCAGTTTGGTAAGGCCTAGAAAACAAGCCTGTCCCTATGCCTCGCCTCTGGTAATTTTAGTGACTGAATCGGATGTTGTTTCTTTTATTGGTGTCTTTCTCAGCATTTTAATTGAATTATCTGAGAGTTAGCATGGCTGGAAAAATAATCCACTTCTTGGCTTTGACTTTTAGCTATTTGTGGGTGTCTTTACCCCAGATATTTTTTGATCATCTTGCTTCTCTTTTTAAAAATAAATCATCTGAATTATGCCCTGTCTTTCTGTGAGCAGACGGTGTGCCGATGTGGTTCTCCCTGGATGACGGCCTGTCCTCATCGTGGCAACCTCGTTCTTCTGACATTGAGATGGCGTCCTACGTGCTGCTGTCTCATTACAAGCTGAACTCAATCCCAGAGGGTCTGAACCTAATGAAGTGGCTCAGCCAGCAAAGAAACCACAGAGGAGGATTTGGAAGCACTCAGGTCAGATCTTAACTCCAAACAGAAGTACATGAATGTAATCTTCAAATTATTACGATTGTACCAATGATTGTACCAATCCTTAAAAAAATTTTTTTCACGTCATTATAGAAATAGGGGTGACATGGGTCGCGAGATTGAGACACAGGCATTAGAGTCTCTTCATGCGTGTTTTTTTTAATTTTATTTTTTTATTTTTTTTTATTGGTTTTTCACGTGGAATTACCAAAAATAGAGAGGGTATAGCCTAACATTTGAAACAGGAAAAGACCGCCGTGTAATCAATTTATTTCAACAAAGTAACTGTATTTTAAACATCACCTTTTTAAACGGTAACTGTAACGCAATACAGTTACTCATATTTTGTATTTTAAATACGTAACGCTGGTACATGTATTCTGTTACTATATATATTTTTTCATTCCCCACTCACCTCTGTGGACGGTTAATCCCTCAAGATCGGGTCCTCTACCAGAGGCCTGGGAGCTGTCCTCCATGTCTGCAATGTTGCCCTCTGGTAGTTCGATCCCCTCAGTTCTGACTACCTTCCCTCTCTTTGTTATCATCTGACTACACTTGTCAAAAACTACATGTGTCAAAAAGCAGAGCTCATGCAGAACTTAATGCATTGTGTTTATCTGTGCCATGGAGCTCTATCATTATCCAAAAATGATTAAAAAGACATCAGTGGACAGGGCTGCCCTGCTCCTTTAACACCATAAACAGACTAATTGTAGTTTATTTAGATTCAATCCACCTTCCTGCTGGCCCGAATTGTCACTGGAGCCACAAATGTTGGCATACATTACTGACTGTGATTGTCTTCTTTCCAAATCTCTGCAGTGGAGCTTGGGAGAGTAAAGTTCGCCTGAGCCACAGGGACACAATAACCACATGATAACTACAGACATGCGAGGATGAAATAAACCAGAACAAAGACGTCAGGGGGAAAAAAAGTTACACAGGCTTTTGATTTCTGCATCATCTTCTTTTTAACACCAACAAAACATAAAACAGACTTGTTGGCCCTGTCAACTCTAAATACTGGACTTTTTCTCTACTGATTAAACAGGATTCATGTTTAAAAAAAAAAAAAGTCCCCAACTGTGGTTATATGTCACATCAGAGGGCAACTGTGGCCGTCTGGGTATGTAGTGACTAAAGACTTATTAACCTCTTAGCACACATGGCCACTCGTACATGCAGAACATGCGAGGCAGATGGGGAAACTGCCAGTAGATCCGAATACAGCACAGTGAGTAAAGCCCAGTGAGGCATTGTCTGGCGAAGATTTTCTCTAAAACAGATGCACAGACATGTGCTGAATAGCAGACTCCCATCCTCAGCTGTAAACAGGAAATCAGCAATGAATATCAAAGCAAAGGATCATCAGGGATTGAAATCCCCCATATCACAGACACATTTGCTTACGTGTACCATGTGACCGCGAGTCTCGTTTTTTCTTTCAGGACACAGTTGTGGCTCTCCAGGCTTTGTCTATGTTCGCGGCTCGCATTGGGTCGCACGACACTGACGTCACAATCAGGGTGGACATCGACCCTTCGACCACTGTCGCCTCCTTCCAAATCAACAACGAGAACTACCTGCTCCATCAGAGCCAACAGGTACACAGATGAGCCAGCGTTTTCGGAAAACAGCGGCTGAAGTATTATCCAGCAATATTTGTGGGAATGAGTCAGATATCGGCTGGTTATTGAAGGCTGTCAGCAACTGATCAGAGCAGCGTTCATGGAACAGTGAAACAAATGATTACATCCAGCATGTAATATTATACAGATAATTCAGCTCTGTCATATTCCCTCATATTGAAAGGAAAAACGTGGAACTATATTATATTTCCTAAAAATGCCCTAAAAGATTTACTGCTTGGTGTGAGTCAGTCTTCTAAAAGGAGTTGCCTACTCCTTTTAGTCCAGTTAAGGACTTAATTTAGTTTTTAACAGTTGTTTAGTGCACAGCAATAAAATCTGCAATAATCTGTCAATAAAAACATAGAGATTGTTTTTTATGCTTTAGATTACTCCAGAAGAAAGTTTAATCCTGCAGGTGACAGCAGAAGGTCGTGGACTCGCCTTGTTTCAGGTAACAGGACATGTCACTCATGTAACAGCACCTCCTGCTGGTCTGTGTTCAGTCTGCTGAATGGTATAATAGTAAGAACAATAGTTGTTCAGATTATGTCAAAAACAAAGCCACTTAAATTGTGGTAGTTAAAAAGTTAAAGAACAGAAGCACATATGTCAGACTGCCCACTGGGTCAATGCTGCAGAAAGCTTTAGTGAAATTCTGCAGAAGCTACTTACAGCAAGTACTTTTAACTAAAGAAACAATAAAGAAGCTGCATTTTTCCCTTAAACCTCTGCGTGATTCTCATTCTTATTCTGTAAATTTGGTTCTTCTCTTCCTTCAGCTTAACGTTTTCTACAACGTCAGGAACGAGGAGATGAGGAGAAGGAGGCGAGAAGCTGGCGAACAGGAAGCGTTTGAGCTGTACGTCGAGCTGGTCGACAGCGAAGAAAACTCTGCACATCTGTACATCTGCACCAGGTGAGCGGGTCGGCATCTGTTTCTTCACATGCCAACAGCTTGATGCAACAGATTCATCAGCACAGCAATCAGCAGGATGTGTGAGAAGCGTTTCCAGCGATCATCGTCTGTTTACAAACAATAAAACATAATCAGCCAAAAACACCAGATGTCAGTTTGACAACAGACCCGAGAAAAACTGAAACATTTGCTAGAAATAACCTTTTTGTAACCAATACATCTCCAAATATATTTATTCACTTTTGGAAAGTGCCTAAAACAATACACAGATAACTTCTAATCACTGTGGTTATTTGGTCTTTGCTCTGACAAGTTTGCTGAAACATTTAAATTAATTTCTGTTCATCAAGAAATTATTTTTTATTGCTCCTTTTTAAATGAATGTATCATTGTCGGTAAATTTCACCCTAATTATGTTTATACTCTTGAGAAAGTTCCAAAGATAAATAAAGAAGTACTTTATAGCAATTAAATGTATTATTTTAATTTACAAGAAACTTAATACAGGCTAAGAGTCAAATAAAATTTGATTTGATTAGAATAACATTTTGAATATCATTTAAATGTTTTTTTTCTTTTCCTTTGTGTGGTGTTGCGGTCCTCTGCAGGCTGGTGTATGGTCTGGGCCTGAGTGCAACGGGAATGGCCATCATGGAGGTGGGGCTGCTGAGTGGCTTCAGTCTGTCGCCGGTTGGCATCGAGACTAACGACGCTGTAAAGAAAGTGGAGACGCAGCTGGGAAAAGTCATCCTGTACCTGGACTCAGTGAGCGGCTCACAAACACTGATGTGTCTGAGTGTAAATACTGAAGCTTAAGTTATAAATTTATTTCCAGGTGACAACGCTGGAGATGTGTGTCCAGATTCCTCTGATTATTGAGTATAAAGTTGCCAAAGTCCAGGAAACTACGGTCGTCATCTATGATTACTACGAACCAAGTAAGACTTCGCTCATATGCTTATATTAATGGATAATCATTTTACTCTCCCCTGCAAATACTGTGTTTTGCCCAATAAAATCAAAGAACTCTTATTTAAAATGATATATAGTTATAACACAAAAGACAAAGTGTTGTTGTAACAACATGGTGGAAACTCTCTCAAACGTATTCATTCGTTGTATACATGTGACATTGTTTCAGACTGAGAATGAATTGAGGTGCAAACTGTTTTAACTCTTTCCCTTATAAACCAGCTCTATTCTGATTAGTTGTCCGCCGTTAATGGAAACTGGGAGTGGGGGGCTTCTGTGCAACTAGCCAAAGCAGTGTGACAGGGATGACTGTATTATCTTAACAACATCATAAATAGCAGAAAGTAGAAAAAATTGCCTGAAACAGAGCATTTAGAGCAGTCTGAAGGCTGAGCTGGATCCTATGGCTCACAGAGATCACTTCTGTGTGTACTCAGCTCATTCTATGAAGCTTATATGAAGACCACATTCAAGTTCATGAACAAATAACAATTAAACAGTATACTGTTTGCACAGGGACACAGTTGTTATCATTTTTCCCTGAAAACGAGGGACTGTATAAAACAATGTAATTCCTAAACAGTTAATGCAATATTGTAATTAAGCTCATTAAAGTCAAAGTGAAAATCAGCACTTTAACCTCACTGACGCTGTTTGATCCACTGTGGTAGTAAACGGAAGCAAAATGACACAATAAAATGCACGATTGTGTAGAAACATATGGACCTAAAGCAGAACATGTCCACTTTTATTTTTTCACTGTCAGTTTTGATGTTTTTATAATCTTGTATATGGGGAAAATGCATGCAGTATGATCCAAACCAGGACAGCCTGTCATGTCCATGTAAACACACCGAGGACCTCCACTGACGTTTTATGAGTTTTTTATGCTTTTGTTTAGCAAGAGTTTAGCACTGTGTGTTCACCCAATCACGCGAAAAACCTGTGATTAAACAAAATGTATTGGCCTGAATGATTGCTACAAGCCTTTTTCTCTAGAACAGGGGCGTCAAACATAAGGCCCCAGGGCCATAATGGGCCTGGCAAAGACTCCAATCCGGCCTGGATCAGGAAATCTGGAAAATTTGAAGGAGTGCACACATTTTTGAAGTTTTAATTGTATTTTAAAGCTTTTCCTATTGATGACCCCCCTCGCTCCCATTGCCCATCACTCTACACTAGGGGTGTGAAACTCCAGGCCTTAACGGCTGGTGTCCTGCAAGTGTTAGATGTTTCCTTGATCCAACACAGCTGATTTAAATGGCTAAATTACCTCCTCAACATCTCTTGAAGTTCTCCAAAGGCCTGGTAATGAACTAATCATTTGATTTAGGTATGTTGACCCTGGGTGATATCTAAAACTTGCAGGACACCGGCCCTTGAGGCCTGGAGTTGGACACCTATGCTCTACACCAAAACAAATAAGTAATAGATGAACAATTAAATGACAGAAAGTTCTACATTTTTAATGTCTAAAAATGTACACTTTTATACACTGGATTCAGAAAGAAAAAGGAAGAAATTTTCTTTGAATGAACCAAAAATGTGTATTTTATAATAATTATAGGACAGTCTGGGTAATGAACCAACTTTCTCTGTAATTTCACACACTTATCGTGTAGTTTTGCTGCTCCAGCCAACTTGAGATAAAAGAGTTTTGAGTTTGACATTACTGCTTGTGAGGTAATGAAAAAACATTTACATTTTAATTTAATAATACATTTTTACATGTTTTGTGACAAAACAATAAATTGGGTATCAAAATAAGGTTTAAAAATGTAAAAAGCAGAAGTATATAAGAATGATTTTCAGTTTAAAATATACTGCAAAACTGAAAATTCACTGATAGCCGCCAAACTTTACAGTTACAGTGGTCCCTCGCTATAACGTGGTTCACCTTTGCGGCCATGCTGTTTTGCAGATTTTTGGGGGGCAATTTTGCATGCTTTCATTTATTTGTTTATTTATTTTACAGTGCATTTTGTTCTGCGTCCTGATCGGTTGTAGACCGTTGTCAGTCAATCTTGTGCCGTGGTCCTGTACAGTACAGAATGCGTTCAGCTTGTCAAATTTACATAAATCTTCGATCGCTAGCAGACTCTGAA
>NW_024582564.1:103728-111228 GCF_018398535.1 Haplochromis burtoni | reverse complement strand
GGTCCTAATCTACTGCCAAGTCTGTACACTGCTGGAACTGCAGTAATCGAGTACAGGATACATGTATGGTATTTATCATGGAAAATATTCAGTGAGCGAATCAGTGAGGTTATTCCCACACCTCCTTTATGATTTATGTTATAAAGAAGCATCAATCGCTCAAATAAAAGTATAAACTCTCGAATTCACAAGATGTGATTTTCTGCTGCGTTGCTCTCTTGGCTTTGTGGCAACACCAGTGTTTCATTTTGCTTTTATACTTTATGTTATTTACCAGCTCAGATCTGATAATGTGTTTGACTGAAGTCGATGTGCTCAGCTGATTATTTTGTGCAGAAGAAGAGTCAAAAGATTATTCATGTTTTAAAGAGTGAGCACAGAGCCTGAAGCACAAAGTGTGGGTTCATAGAAAACAAGCAGTGTGAAGGTAAAATATCCTTGACATTGTGCATATTGTGGATTTAATTAAAAGTGACCATAAACAGAAAGTAATGAGCGCTTTTATATCTGAGATCAGAAAAAACTGCAGTATTTGGGCTCTAACACCTGTATTCACCTTGATCTCTAATTTATTAGATGCTGCTGCCTCAACTCCACTCTCCTCTTGCGCTTCCCTCATTCCTCAGCTCATTGCTGGTGGATCAGACTGATACAGGGATGTGTATTTAGGGACATGAAAAGGCTATAGGATAAAGGATAGCAGCCTTTGAGAAATCTGACTGGACCCAGGAAACTAACGAGGGTGAGACCAATAATGAAAAGAGGGAAGAGAAAGGCAAAAATCCCTGAGACACAAAGAACGTGAAAGAAAAGAACAGAGAAGACAAGCAGCCAGGTGAACACTAATGACCAAGAGTAAGAATATTTAGTAAAAAACACAAAAACTCAAATGCAAGGCAGGAATCCATGGGTGGGGGAGCTGGAGACTATCCCAGCTGTCATAGGTCACAAAAATGTGTTTGACTCCCTCCACCTGCATGAACTTAACTGCAGCAGAAACATGTTCTTATCGTCATCTAAGCAAAAACTTCATCCTCACAGTTTAAGCGTCTCTTTGATCACTTGAGTTTTTTGAGCGGCTTGCCGTTTCCCCACCACTAAAAGATTATAAATGATGGAAAATGAAACATTACATTTAAATTTATTCTGCGGGCATTAAACGTGTCTGCGATGAGACAAACTGAAGCAGGAGGTTGAGCAGCACTCTGAGGCCTTTCATAAATCTACACACTAAAGTAGGTACGATGCCACGGCAGCACCATAAATCTGTGCGACAGTCAAAGTGACCGAGGCATAAACATTAACGACAAAGCCTCTATAAAGTTTAAAGCCCCGCCGATGATGAGCGCTCCGACAGCGAGGCAGGCTGGAAATATTTGACCCACGTGTGCACACGAGAAGCAGCTGGGATCGATAATATCTGCCTTTTCATGGCCTCATTACAGCTAACCTCCACTCAGGGTGCACTTGAGAGTTAGACGTGATCAGGGCATTTCTCAATCTTCAAAATTATAACATAAACTCTGAACACAAAGTAAACATTATTCAAAGTGACAAGTGAAAAAAGCCCCAGAAGGTCAAACTCATTGAGACACTGATCGGACCACACCGTGGGGTTATAATGCTGACGTCAGAGCACAGAGAGGTTATGTTTACATCAGTCCAAGAAAACAAAGTTCACTATGAAAAAATGAATAAAATAAAATGATTTCTAAAGTGCTGTTTGAGAGTCAAAAATGGGGTCCAGTAATATTACGTGGACACTGAGTGGCCAAACTAGTGTATATTTCTCGCTTGGAGGAGACGGCTGATTGGGTGTCTATTGGACGTACAAACAAGGCCAACATCTGTGTGTTTACGGCTTTGCTTTTGCAGTCTATTTTCACGTGGGAAGATACAGAGTCTGTTCCAACACCATGTTTACTAAGAGTGAACACCATGTTTACTAAGTGGGAGTGGAAAATGCTTAGAAAAGCTTTTATTATAAACACATATGAAATGGAAAAGATTTTTTTAATCTTCCAGGTGAGGATGACAGAAGTGCAACTGATGAAAGGCTTTGGTTGTCAGTGAGTCTGCATCTCTCTCTTAACTAACCGTGTAAGGAGTGTGAAAGGGTCTCTGAATGTCCTTCCAAAGTTTAGCAGCAGTCCAGCGATCTTTGAGATATTATAAAGTAAAGGGGAAGCCCAACGGAACGACTTGGTAATCCCTGCAAACAGCTGGCCTGAAAACAGGATGGCACATTCCTTGTATGTTCAAGCAGTATTCCCTGTCAGAATCTGTGCTGTCATGATAAAGCAAAAATTTCCTAGTTGGAAAAGCAAGGTGTGAAAGTCACACTTTCTCTGTGGAAAGTAGAAAGTTTGAACCACAAACACAGATGAAAACTGTTCTGCTGGAACGGCCTGCATATTAATCAGCCATAACACGGTGTATCAGATCCTGTCGGGATATAAACACGACCACAGAGGCAACATATTTCCTCCAAACACCGACCCCACCAGTGCATCATCTGCCTGCACAGCAAGAACACTACGTTCAATCAACACGTGCGCTGCAGAGCTCATTCTCAGTGTGGGAGCTTCACGATTGCACAGCACCAGCGCTACCATATTTTAGGACAAAGAAGAGACGAGTCAGTCCATCATTCTGACATTGGAGACATCTGGGTTCAATCAGTGGCGGAGGTTGGAGCAGAAAAGTTGTTTCTATTGGACAAAAATCTGACATTGCACTCGCATCCTCAGGGGAGCTTCAGTTCCTGAACAGAAATGTGGCGAGATTTCATTTGAGCTTGTTGAGTTTTGCATGATAAAAAGCAACAGATTCTTTGAGTTGACTCTCAAAATGCTTCAAATTACCCTGAAATTTGAAGTAAGTTCTCTTTAGCTCATGCCAAAACCCATTAAATCAATCAAGGAGGACACTCAAACCCCCTCACTTGTTTATAACCTTTACCATCAGCGCAGTGGGGGAAAAAACGTAGAATTTTTATTAAAATCCGTCTCTGCTATAATCAGATGTTTTCACTTTCTGCCTAACTGAAGCTCTCCTCTGGACTCAGTGTACACTTCACTTGTTTTCTTCAGTGGCTTCTTATGTATCTCTACGCTGTGCCTGATTAGCTTCCTGACAGCGTTCATATACAAAAGAATGAGTGATTGTGCTGTGATTGTGTCTTTATTCTTTCAGTGCTTCATTACCAACAAATTCTCCTCAAAGCATCAACCTGTCATGGGCCATTGACCCAGTGGTTTGAGTTTTGTGGGTTTATAATTTATTTTTGGGTTCTAGTTTTATATTGTTTCTTTTTTTCAGTATGGTATTATTTCAGAGCACTTTGGAGTATTGCTTGTTACCTTTTGTGTCCAGTTGGTCCCGGTCTCATCTCTGTATTTAGTCAGTCTTGTCTCTGTGTGTTTCCATTTCTGTTCTGGTCTTATGTTATTTTCTCTTTTATTTTAATCGTGTCTCATCTCGTGCGTGATGCTGAGGTTTGCTTTCCTTGGTTCATTACTTGGATTGTGTTCAGCTGTGTTTCTCAGGTGCTCTGCTTTGCCCTTACCTTGATATGTACTTTAGTCCTCAGTTTGCTTCTTTTCTCTGTCATGTAGTTCTTCGTTCTGCTGTGCTGTATGATTTCCTGCTTTGTGTTCCCGTTTCTTTCGATGAGTGTACCCCTTGGTTTGTGTTTTCTCTGAATCACTGTGGACTCTTTATTTTTAGTTCAGCTAAAATAAAGACTCACTTTTCTGAGTCCAAGTTCAGAGTCATGCATATTGGGCCCAAGACCTCCCTATCACAGCCCTTCACATATAAGACTGTTCCCACACATACCCTCAGTCTTAATGTAAAAGTGATAAAAGCCATCTTTGAACCACCAGGGCAGTTACTGAGCAGTTATTTTGAGCAGGCTTTGGGTCAATAGAGAGTGAGAGCCGTAAATGTCATTTCAGTAGTCACATGGGACACAAAAACTACACAGAGACTAAACTTAAAAAATGCTTTAAACGTTTGTCCCTAAGTAATTAAGTCTCTTTTCCCCTTTTCTTCGAGCAGTCTTTAGGAACAGTTTCTGTGGTACATTCAAAGCTCTTTAACTGTCTTTTCTTTTGCCCTCTGTCAGGATGATCCTGCACTGCAGCAGATTCCAGGCACAAAATCAGAGGTCTCTGTCCAGAAGCGTGCACCATGAGGAACCATTAAGATCCACTATGCAGAACCCTCAAACGCCCACACCTCTGGTAGAGGACCCGAGTTTGAGGAGCACACACACCACCATCTGAGTGGTTGAAAGGGATTTTTTTTTAATTTTATTTTTGAGCAGTGACTCAAGACTGTATTTCTGTATTTACACAAAACGTTCTATTAGCCTTGCAGCACTGGTGGGGCGGTTCATGTACAAAATGAGAAGCTCTGGCAGGACACAGACACATTCATGCTTTATAATGAAATCATATATGAAGAAGTGTAATGCACGGATAGTTTTGTACATATATAACTGTCAGTCAAAAATATGCACACAGAAAAAATGCTTCCATTGTTCCCATCTCCACCAGTAGGTGGCAGGATTGCCTTAGCTAAAAAACAACTCGACGCCCGCCCCCACCCCTCTCAAAATCTGCAACTTTCCATGACACAAAGGTATCAACGGGAAACTTTTTATAGAGGCTTTCACATGAGCTGCGTACACCGAGGCCGTTAGAGCACAGAGCCTCTCTGGCTGTCACCGTTAATGGGAGGCAGATGGACCTGGCTCGAAACGTTTCAGACTAATGAGGGAAATATGGAATCAGTGGAGGTTTCACACAAGCAGGCAGACGTGATGCTCATTGTATATTTTGCTTTGTAGCTGTCAAATTGTGTGTGTGTGTGTGTGTGGGGGGGATCCAGTTATTCTGCTCAGATTAATGTAGCCCGACATTCTGAGAAAGATAAGTTACACCACAACCAACAACAACAACAACAAATCATTGCATTCACCGAGATTTAAAAGGTGACAGTCTCACTTTCGAGCACATAAATGCACTCAAAGCCATTTTTATTATAACCCGTTATTGTTTCAAAGTGAAATTCCAAGCAAAATAGCCTTGGTGTATAATTATATGCTCATGTTGTCTGTAAATCCAGCTGCTTTTTTTCTCCCTTCTTCTTCTTTTTAAAGCTTGCTTTGCAGTGTGAATGCACATTCAACAGGCTGAGGTCCATGTAGTGGCCCCCCGAGAGGATGAGGTCAAAGCTAAGAAAGTTGTTATACAAGTGTGAGCCTATAGTCTGGTGATGAGGACGCAGAGGATGACTCACACTTGTCATTTCTCTTCGTGCAGCATTCCAAGCAGCAGCCTCTCCAAGAAATCTGTGCTTCAGTTATGCAGTGTGAAATTCTACAGTTTTATTTGCCTGATATTTAGCTCTAGTTAGCAGCTATCCAACCTTGTGTTTTGGAGAAGTACAGTTTCTGGATGTGGCTTGATGAGGGAGTAAGTACGTTTTACTTAAAAAGCCCCTTACAAGATAAAATCACATGGGGCAAAAAATGGAGAAAAAGACTGAGTACAAAAAAATGCCTGTTTAAAAAGATGAGCTTCAGCTGAGGGCTGGTGTTTTCCACACAAAGAGGGCAACTATTATAAAGGCTCTACCACCTCTAGTGTTTGTTGTCTATATTTGGGGAAGGACAATAAACTCTGATCAGAAGACCTGACAATCCTACTGGTGACATATGGCTTCAGAGGGTCACTGGTGTCCTGGGCACCTCAGGGTGAAACCAGAACTTAGAGCTCAACTAGCAAAGCACCTCTGGCTCCAAACAAGCAACACTGCAGCAAGCAGAACACCGACATCTTGGGCGAGTCCTCAAAATGTGGTTTCTAGAAACCTTTTGGCCTCGCAGTGAAATGCTCTCTAAAGGTCCAGTAACTTTCAGGGTGGGGTTTGCAGAACTGATCAATTTCCCCTCATAGACTTGACCTTTGGAACATTTGCTCCTGAAAACAGGTTGTTCTGATTGTAGTTTGAGGCCAACAATGAGCCAGAAAGATTTTATGAGTAAAGGCTCAACAAGGCTTTCAACATTTTTGTAAAAAGAATGTATAAATATGATCAGCAGGATAATTGGCTTAATCTTCACATGACTTTGGTCCTGCTGCAGGAAATGTAAATCACAGTGCTACGGAGCTGTCACATTTGGCTTCATGCTTAGGGGTAAATTTGTAACCTCAGACACCCAACTGCCTCTTTGTTGTCAAGCTTGTGTTGTAGCCAGTGTCTGCTGGCTGCTGGAGTTGGCTAACAGAGCGCCGGGTAGTTCCTGCGTGACCTGGATCTGACCAACAGTCTGATGACTCTCTCAGTCTGATCTATGGTTTATTTTGTTTGGTCTAAATCAAAAGCGGTTTTCTGGGTTTCTTCAGCTTCACACTGACCAATTAGGAGTTGTAAATCAAAATGACATTTGGCTCACTATATCTGGCAACACATCATCCTGTCTGAATGGAGTTTTTGTTAGCTTGACATAAATCTGATTACTCTTCTTCTTAGCCATAGATCATAAACTGACTGGGGAAAAAAAATTCACCAATCAGTCCGTCGGCAGCACCTCCCAGCATCCGTGAAAATAAAAATAAATAAGCTCTTTTCAATTTAAATGTAGAACTTGGATCTATAGTTTGGAAACCTTTCAGTGGTTCATTTATTAGTATTTGAAAAGGGATGACAATGCATCAATTTTCTGCTGCCAATATATGGGCAGCATTCCTCTCCTACCTGGGAATCTCCAGATATTCTCAGGATAGATTTTTTTCTACCAAAAGGAAGTGAAGGAAAACTACCAAGAGTGATTCACTGACATGCAACTTAAACATTATCTTGAAATTAAAATGTAAAACTATATATTTTTAAATATGTCAATAAACACATTTATTTGACCAATAAAGAGATGTACATTTGAAATCATCCACATACACACTGCGGTTTTTCTCATTTTATATATCCAGATTTGTGCAAGAGAAAAGGAAAAGAAACAGAAAGCCACATTTTAGACTAATCCTACAACATAATAGTGATGGGATTTCCGGCTCTTTTTAGAGTCCGGCTCTTTCGGCTCCGAACCGGCTCTTCAGGTTGTTTTGTTGCTTTAATTAATTTATTATTAACAATAATATAAAATTATGCACAAAAGGAATTACTAATGTAAAAAAAGTGGTTTTATTTATATATGTTTATATATAAATATATGTGGTGGCCCCTAGAGACAAAGCACGTACAAACTCCAAAACACATTCCTAGAGTTAACTGAACTTCCAAAACAGAGCTACCTAGATCACTTAAATTACACAATTGAAAGCATATGTGTATGGTTTGTGTATTTATACACAAGCACTCATATATATTCAAATAATTAAAAAAAAAGTTCATTTACCTGTTACTACCACACACCAAATCAGGTCGTTGGTACTTGCTGGCTTGTGTAGCCACTAGGTAACAAAAGCTCAAATA
>NW_024582564.1:98193-103415 GCF_018398535.1 Haplochromis burtoni | reverse complement strand
CCTGCATGAATAAACTTTCTGAATCCTTTATCTTCTACAACTGAAAATAGTTGTGGATGATTCCTATACCTTTCAAATGTGACGTTGTTGTCCCTGACTCTCTTTCTCTCTCTCTCCCTCCCGCTCTGTTCCCGTGCTAGTGCGAGTGTAACTACCGCCCCTCCCCCCTCTGCTCAGCGCAAAGCACAAGGCTCGCATGCTGAGTGAAGCGAAAAAAAAGTGCGAGAGAGCAGGGTGAGAGAAAGAAAAAAAAAACCCCACAGCTCGCGATAAGGAGCCGGCTCGCGTGGTTCACGTCAAAGACCCGCCTCTAAGAGCCATTTCGTTTGCGACTGACACATCACTATAACATAATAATAACACTGGAGCTCTTCAGGCGGTCAAAATAAATTAAAGATAAATGTTAAGTGTTACTTTAAATTAGTGGAAAATAGAAAACCTCAAATCTAAAGAGCTCACCACTCACTTAAAATATAATTTAGCAATTATTATTGGGGGAAAAAAACAGTAAATGCAAAACGGCATATAAAATCCTCCTAATGACTGATTAAAGAAGATGACTCATGTGTTCTGCAACATCTTAATCAAACTCATAACATGAAAATGTGCTGATGAATCAGATTAAAGTAGGACAAGCACAGACGTATTATTTGTTTTGGCAGCTCTTCAGTCACTAAAGAGCTGGGTATAATGTTTTCCAGCAAGTAAACCACTTTGCATTAAGTGTTGCACACATTAACACTTGGCTGACCCTTACGCAGTAACCACAGCAAAGTCTTATTACTTTATGTTTATGTCACCGTGATGCGAGGCGCTCTACGGCTGCCCTCGGCTTTGAGATCAAATGAAACATTTATGATTTCCTTATAAAATCAGAGCTTTCGTGTTTGCTGAGAACATTTGACCAAAGGGCACAATGAATTGGTTCGTCGAGATCTCCAAGAAAAGAAGCGTTCGGACGGAGAAGTGATTCATCGTGCGGCAGCTCAAACATGGTCTGAAAAGCTCAGTCTGGCTGGAAGGAGAGTAACTAATGATTTATGCGGTGAAGGTACTGAATTGGAAATGATTACTCTGCATTAAGTTACATAAGTCTGCAGGGGAAGAATTCGTTTTCAGGCTGCAGCGGTCGGAGGACAACAGCATGAACGTTTCATCTGCCAAGCTGGCTGCTGGCAGCACAATCACATGAAATCTGCTGAGAGTTCAAATATTCTTAAAAAAAACATTTTCATTTCTGTATAAACATTCATTCATGCAGTGTCTTTGTTGGCAGGTGTACTGGGGCTTTATTACTTACTTTATATGAGTAGATTTACATATAAAAATACAGTTAGCTATTAAAAAATATGATGCACTCTTACAAAGTATACTGCCAGATAGATGTAGCTTGACTTCAAATTAGGCAGTTCATGCAAATTAGGCATTCGCTCATTCAAGCTTATGCTGCAGTCACATCTGAGAAAACAGAGGTTGGAGAAACCCAAATGTTTGTGAGCATGTGCAATGAGCATGTGCAATGAGCATGTGCAATGACCTTCCAGTCTTGTTGCCTCTGAAACGGTTGCTTCAAAGACAGGGTTTACAGTTACTCGCAGACAGGCGCTTTCTCCGTCACTTTTGCACGGCAACACAGCGATAAAGAGGCAGTAAGGCAGAATCAGGTTGGCAGTTACATGCAGTCGCTTTGTGATGTTTGTGACACAGCAATTAACTGTGATGAACTGATGAAAATCACAAATCTGTTGTCTCCATACATAGACATTCACATTAGAGCCCACCCAGAACCTGAATCTGAAAGAGAATTTCAGACATTTCTCCATTGACAATACTGTGTTTGCTTACTTTATCCATGACATCCGTTAATTGCCATTGCCATATTGGTGTTTTGAAAGTGAATACAATGAAAGACGGCTGGATCTGACAGAGGAACCAAAGGACACTGCAAGCTCAGACTTGCAATTCTCATGTTGTTAGCTAAGTTGCTATACCCTGTTTTATCCTCCGGACTTGTACAATACTCATATTTCACAAAATGAACTTCGTATTTTATTAATTAAAACTTGAAACAAAAACTGAGGTCATCAGGAAGTGATGATGAGGTCACAAAGCGAGTGAGTCGAGGGCTGTTTCCCCACAGAGTGAAAAGACTGTAAATTCATTTTTATAACCATAGGAGTCGCCCCCTGCTGACCATTAGAAGTCATGTTTAAGGCACCTGCTTGCTAGTGTGGTGGCGCGAAGGAGGGATAACTAGGGACGGTGACTAAGGGATGTTGACAACGCCACCTGGGGAGAGAGTTACACCCCAGGAAAGATTTTTATAGCCAATGTAGATATTACACTAGCTACCAAAGCCCACAGGCTCGTTATTAACAGCAGAGGTGAGGCAGAATTTATTAAGAAAAACTACTAAAAGCATAGAACTGTAAAATCAGAGATGTTCTTAAGGTAGCAGGGCTGAGTCTGCAAGACAGTTTATTAAAACACTTTATTAACAAACAATGATTAAAAGGAAAAGGCTCGCTGCCACCCGAGTAAAACACCAACTTGATAAAATAACTAAAAAAAGCGGTGGAGACCAGCCCTACAGAGAGGAGTACCCAAGGGTGCCACCAATTACTCACCATGTAGTTCCACTGCAAACCTCACTGTCACTCACACTGAAATCTAAATGGTGCAAGCTACCTATGCCTGGTGTGTACACTGTCATGCATCGGGGAGGGGATTCCACCTCACGTGCCTAGCCCCTCAACAAGCGGCCGCACCTCCACTAAAGCAATAAAACAACAACCATAAAACGTTAAACAAATTAGTAAAAGAGATATACATAAAACAAATACACCCTAAGTTACAGTTCTTTATAAAAGCATGATTAAAATATGTAAAACCATTCCGAGGAAAAGACCATAAAACCATGAGTCAGTCAAGGCCAGTCCATAAACGTTTGTAAGATGACAACAGGCCACAACAAAACAAAACAGCACAAGACAGCAGCAGTACAGCACAATCCACTATCTAAAGGGCAATACTAAAATGAGCAGCTTTCCTGAGGAGATCTGCAGTGCTTAGCTGCCTAACGCTCTCAGCCACCTTGGATGGGAAAAGACTGCCAAATGCCTCTGTGTGGTAGTGAAGCGCAGCTGTTTCTTATAAGGTTGCTAATTATCAGCTGGGAAGGTGTGGATGTTAGTGCTGCATTCGCAGACATTATGTAAAATCCTACCCCAAAATCTACTTCACAACACTAGCTTTATGTATTATACCAGCGCATTGAGGAGACGAGGGATGTCTTCGAAGCAGCCCAGCTTTTCCTCCCTGGGACACCTGCATCTCATCGTGTCATTACCTCTGCTTACCAACTTTACATGTATTTAGCGTGTGACTGAAGTCTGATTATTTCCTCAAGTTTCTTGTCTTCTTGTGTCAGATCCCACTCAGTGCTCCTACTAACAACGAGCCACCGACCAACAAAAACCCCTCTTTGCTCAAACCCTAAGCCACTTGCCTTCACAATCAGCTAAGTCTTCCTCCTGGTCAGTTTCCTCCCTATCTCTCCCCAGGAGAGTTACACTGACTTCATAACAAAATCTGTCAGTTTCCGGACTCCAAAGTCATGTTTGTCTTTAATAGATATGGCATGATTATTGATATGCTGCTGTGTGGTTTCTGGAAAGGTCTCTTAATGTCCACATTGAAATCTCAGTCATCTGAGAGCGATTATTTCTGAAGCATTCAAATATTTGGTGGTTGGGACACGGGCTACGGCATTTTTAAAAACTTAGCTTAAAGATGTTCTACAAATGAACAACAAGTGCAAACATTTAAAAGATCGCGCTGTTGCTTGAAATCAGTATTTCGATTAGTCAGTAATACCGAGAGAAGTAAAGTTGATGAGTTCCTATTTGTTTAGTGGCTTTGTTTTGTAACCATGAATGTTAATTAGAAGGTTTTTGTCAGGCTACGTGAGTCATCTAATGTCCAAAAAATTATAAATGAAACACTACAACACAACATTACTGTAAATTACAGCTATGTCATAATAAACACAGAATTTCTCCTGGAAGGAATTCACACACACATGTAAACTGTTCGGAGATCTAATGATTAACACATGTTTGCAGTTTGCAAATTTACAATTTTACAGTCCAGTGCAAAAGAAAAGAAGACTTTCTTTAACCAAAATGTTGTAATACGTGAGCAAAGCCATTTAGCAGGCAGCTGTACCTATAGTCCCAAAGTCATCCCAGGACATTCAATGCTGGGTAACATGATGGGTTTTAAATTTCCAGCTGTTATTTATATGCAAACTAAACTTGCAGAGCTTTTTCTGGGGAATAGTATTCATACAATCAGCTGACAGCAAAACAATTATGCAGATACTGTTGAGATGGAAGGGCTACAACATCAGAAGACCATCAACATAAACACCAAATCTAGACAGATGGCGTTATGAATTTGGTATTAACAGAATGAAATCATGGACAAATATGTCCACGCTGCTTGACTGGGTGTTTGTTGGCACACTTTAAGACTTTTAACATGGACTTTTCCAGGATTTTGTTTTGAACTCAGGTGGCATGATGGGGACGAAGAACAAAGCAGTATCTCTCCGGGAATCACAGTTCAGTCAGCTGGCGTAAAAGTTGTGATTTTTTATGGGCAGCACTGCAGCCTCATAATGAATACTGAACAGCAAGCGTTTAACTCTTTACTTAAGCTGGAGTGTCAGTGCCTCACAGACTATATAATTGGTCAGATAACCAAATAAAAGTGAGGTTCTTTAGATGTTGTTCTGGGTTCTTCTGTGAGCTCCTGGTTGAGTCGTCGACGCTATCTTGGAATAATTTTTGTAGGCTGGCCGCTCCTGGATAAGGTTCGGCACCGTTCCGAGTTGTCTCCATGTTTCTTCATAATGGCTCTCAACGTGGTTCACTGGAGCCCCAAAGCCTGAGAAATGGCTCTGTAACCCAGACTGATAGATGTCAATGACTTTGTTTCTCAGCTGTTTTTTTACATCTTGGTGTGATATACTGCTCTCTGAGATCTTTCAGCCTGCTTCACTTTGCAAGACAGCTTCTATTTAAGCGATTTTCTGGATTCAGCAGGTCTGGCAGTAATTAGCAGGCACGTGCAGAGGGGGGGCTAGAGGGGCTTGAGCACCCGCCCCTTTCCTGATGGGTGCCCAAAGTGCCCTTTTGATAAGGCAACTTTTTAAAAAA
>NW_024582564.1:44335-97168 GCF_018398535.1 Haplochromis burtoni | reverse complement strand
GCTATAACATTTTTCTGTCATCATTTTATTATAGATTAAGTGCAAGAGTTGTTAGGTGTGGATAATTAGATTATAGTTTATTGCAATAGCAAGTTGTGCCTTGTTCTCAGATAGACAGCAAGTGGAGAGTGATATATGAAATGATGGGATGGAAGGTATAAGAGAAGCAAAGAGTGATTCACAGGCAGAGCCTAAATTATTTCTCACAGTTTTTTGTTGCCTTATGGTTCCAAGCACTGTCACCAATCTTTGCATTTTGTTATTATCTCATGACATTTGTTTAATCAGCTACCATCTCTCCTATGGACTTTTTAATGTCTACAGTCTCAGATCAACACAGCCCTGCCCTTCCCATATTAGATTCTTGATGAATGTGTGTTGTTGTTATTCAACATGCTTCAATGTGCCCCTTTTTAACTTTGAGCACCCGCCCCTTTAAACCTCTCTGCATGGCCCTGGTAATTAGGCCCAGGTGCGGCAATGAAATAGTTTCAGCTTTCCAAAAAATGTGGGCAATCACTGTTAATTCATGATTTAACAAGAGGGGCAATTACTTTTTCAAACTTGGCCTGGTCAGATTGGCCAGCTTTTCTCCCTCAATAAGTAAAATCATCGTTTAAAAACTGTATTTTGTAATTACTCAGGATATCTTTAAATATTATTAAACTTCGTTCAATGATCTGAAACATGTACATGTGACAAATATACACAAAACTAAGAAATCAGGAAGTGAGCACATCATTTTTCATAGCAATGTATGTCCTGTTCCAATGTCACATGTGGGCAAAGCATCAAAGATCTGCAGACGTACAAGTAATCCATGTGAGCCAAAATCTTCCTGCTTTAAACACTGTACTTTTTTATCATCCTTGGTTTTGTCTGATATCATAGAGACTGTGAAACCTTCTGTTTGACATGAGGGCAGCCATATGGTGCTATAACTGCTTGTTTCAGAAGTGAGGGCCAGTAGAAGATAAGGATTATTTTGAACTGTGAGTCATTCAAAGCTACTCTAGTAGATTTCAATAATTAAAAAATGGAGTTTGAAATGAGCAGAGTAGGTCCTCTTAAACACAAATGATTCTTATTTTTAATACAGGAGTTCAAAAATGGTGATGATGTGTTACTGCTAATTTCCCTGTAGTATTCTATTTGAGTGAAAATAACTAACCCTCTAACGTCCACCTCACTCTCCTGCTGCCTTTTAAACAGGACAAAGGACAGATGCATCTGTACACGCTGAACTGTGTGTTTATGACATTACTTCAGGACAGATTATCTCTCCTATTCGTCAGAGCCTCAGTCACTGCCAGACGACGGAAACTGCTGGAGAGCCCCTGCTAAAGCCAAATACCTATTAGCAGAAGAGCTGGCGTTTATATTCAGCTCGAGCCCAGCATGGGTTTATATGTACTCAGCTGCCATAGACTTACTAAATCACCAGTTAGAGTAATGAGAAGCAGGCTGCAATGCTTAGTTTCAGAGTCACGTGTCTCCAGTTTCCATGCGAGTGTGAAAACGGATGGAAAAAGTGAACGCTGCTGAATGAAGCTCCTCGCAGACAGCTCGCTGTCATTCAGAGTGAGAATGTGTAGAAAGTACAGGGGAAAATAAAGCTGTACAGCTTCACAGAGAGGCCTCGATCAGTAATAGCAGGGAACATAATTAAGTAGGATTTTGACAACATTAGCTCCATGTTTCCCAAAACTGCTGTTAAAGAATTAACGATTCCATTTATTCAGCTGTTTGCCCAGAAAAGTGTTTGAAAGCGAAATGAAACTGAGAGAGCTCGGTGTGGTTCTCTCGGTAGCTATATCTTATAGTGTGAAAGCAATAATTCAAATCTTATTGTTGTTTAATCTTGCTGGACAAAACAGAAAAATAAGAGCGTAGAAATGCAGTGAAACAGGTGGACGTTTCAGTCACCCAGACCCACGTCACTCCGGTGAAACAAGCCTGCTGCGACCGAGCAGAGACGAGGAGAAAGAGGCTGAACGCACGGTTTATGAACTTAGGTGTGGCCAAGAAGGCTCAGTAGAAACAGGCTGACATGGTTCCAATCAGTGTTGCCAGATAATTATCATATTTGTATCATAATTAAGCACTTTAACAGAGATGTAATCACATTTTTTAGGTTAATTATCTTTATGATGAAACTGTTTTTGATAATAAGCTATTTCTGAGTCCTAAAACTTATATACTTCTCAAAAGCAAAAAAACCCCCAAAAAACAAAAAACAGTGGAGTCTCATCATTTCAGTACAATGGTGTTTTGTCAGACACCTCCTGCATCCACCCATGAGGTACAAAGTTTTCTTTGCTGTTGGTGTCTTGGTGAGCGCTACGTAATCCAGATTAGAATAATGGAGAGGAGGTGATGGTCACCCAAATCACAGGAGCTCATATTTGCACCATATTATGACCATGTTTTCCCTTTAGATTGGTTTGTTTTTCACTTCTTGGTAAGTTTTAGGAACATGAAACTACCAGGTTAGGCTCAGTTATGAAGAACTACTTGGTTAAGATTCTAAAAATAAAGAACCTCATCGTCCCCCAGTGTCCCCTTTGTTTTACAGAACTGAAATAATTGATGCCCTGGGGATGAGAACAGGCTAAACAAATACTACAGGAGAACTGGTAATGTTACAGGCAGAGCTTGTAAGAAGGTAGCATTATGGGTAATGTATTTTTTGATACAGTTTTACTTTGTGGAGATAGAAGGATCGCCCCGTCTGCCTGTGTGTGTGTGTGTGTGTGCGTGTGGGTAACATTGGCAGTATGAAGTTTAATGGAGTGTGTGAGGTTTTGATATTAGTAGATACAGCAGTCCCACAGTGTTATCGGTGACTTTATGTTGTCAGCAGATCCATGACAACAGGATTCGTGATGTCACAACATGAGTGCTGCCACAACATGAGTGCTGCCACTTCATGGTTAGCTCATGTAAACACAGGCAGCACAGGGCATGTTTTCAGAAGTTGCAGGAAGAAATTGTCATAAGTAAAAGTTCACATTGATCATCATCACAGCAGGAAGATGACACCAAAAAAGGAAACTTGAGTAATCAGAGCTCCTCCTTGAATCGCTACCTTATCGTGGTGGAGGGGTTTGTGTGTCCCAGGGATCCCAGGGGCTATGTTGTCTGGGGGCTTTTGCCCCCTGGTAGGGTCTCCCATGGCAAATTGGCCCTGGGTGAGGGACCAGACAAAGAGCGATTCAAAGACCCTTATGAAAAGGATACCGAGGGAACAGTTTACCCTGCCCGGGATAGGGTTACCGGGGCCCCGCCCTGGAGCCAGGCCCGGGGAGGGTGCCCGAGGGCGAGCGTCTGGTGGCCGGGCCTTAGTCCATGGGGCCCGGCCGGGCACAGCCCGAAGAGGAGACATGGGCCCATCCTCCCGCAGGCCCACCACCCGCAGGAGGCGCCATAGGGGTCGGGTGCATTGTGTGCCGGTGGCGGCCAGGAGCGGAGGCCCTGGCGGACTGACCCCCGGCTGCCAAGACTGGCAATAGGGACCAGCTGAGGTGGTTCGGGCATCTGACAAGGATGCCCCCTGGGCGCCTCCTGGGTGAGGTGTTCCAGGCATGTCCCACCGGGAGGAGGCCCCGGGGCAGACCCAGGACACGCTGGAGAGATTATATCTCTCGGCTGGCCTGGGAACGCCTTGGTATTCCCCCGGATAAGCTGGAGGAGGTGGCTGGGGAGAGGGAGGTCTGGGCCTCTTTGCTTAGGCTGCTGCCCCCGCGACCCGGCCCCGGATAAAGCGGATGAAGATGGATGGATGGATGGATGGATGGATAATCAGAGAAGATCTAGGGGAATTATTCCTCTGTTTGTTACCCTCCTGATCTCTTGCAGGGTTTTGCACATATTACTGTCTAAATAAAAGGCCTCTAGTTTGTAAGCTCAGTCCTGCAATTCTTGTCCACATTAAAACCTGATACTGATTAAGTCCTTTAGGTTTGTTTGTCTTTTTTTTTTAACAGTGAAGCCAATTTCTTTCTGCTAATGCATGCTGATTGGTCTGTTAGTGATTCAGCTTTCTTGGATAATGAGGTGTTGTTTGTCCATGTGAGGTTCTTAGTTCTTAATTATGTGCATACCGAGAAACAATCACCACAGCAGTGTCATTAGTGACGAGTACGGCATATTTTTCTGAATTCTCTTTATTGTTGTTGAAGCTGAGACACAGATTGTTGTCTCAGCACTAAACTGAGAGCAGTTCCACCTACTCTGTGTGCTGACTCGTCATTGCTGCATACCAGTCCCAGGGGAATCATATAATCCATGAACCTGATGATGTGGTTGGTGTTGTGCGTCGCTGTGCGGTCAAGGGTCACCACACTGGCCCGCAGAGCTCCTGTGTACAGAGAGATGATGTAGGAGGTCCAGCCGTTCTGAGAGACTGAGGTTCTTCAATGAGAAAATTCAAACTCCAGTTACGGAGAGTGTTTTGAAAGTTTTTTTTGAAGCTCTTTTGAGAGTGTGAGATGATCCCTCACACAAGTTTAGTCATGAATACACTTAATTATTTTCCTACCAATAAATCATGATCTTGGGATTTTAAAAGGTTTACCTAATTTCTCGCTACATGTGAATAGTGCTGATTAAAAGAGAAAAAAAAATCAGCATTGTGGCCTTTAAATTGTTGACTACTGTCAGAAAAGACACATCCAACCTTATCTTTTATTGAATGAACTTTCTCTGAAGTTCTCTGGTTGAAGTTGATAGATTCAGTGATCAACCTCAGGCAATGATTGTTCTCTGAAATGAATGCATAATTCTGGAAACGAGCTCCTCGTCTGAACAAACATGCCGTAAGACCAATTAGCTTTCACTGGCTTTGTGTGACCTTTTTAAAAGCCATAATTGAAAGCAGTGCTTTGTGCAAATGGTATCAATAAGCAGACATATGCTTGTTGTTTTATATTCTTTTAGAGAGTCAGAGCAGAGGAGTAGGAGGATGAAGAAGAGCATGAAAACAATACCTCATTTTAAAACCACAATGAAGTAATGCTTAAAAAGAAGCTGCGAGTGGAAGATTTGGTGATTTTTTTTTCATATTGAAAGCATATCAGTGATCAGAAGGTAAAACATTTACGGTGTTTACTTGTACAGATTTCAGTGTATTATGATCTTAACATCTGCTCACTGACACAAAGTGCAGCTACTGTGAGCCTTATGTGAATATCATTTGCTTACTTGATGGAAGGCTTGATGGAAAAAATGTTCAAGTCTCAGAAGGAAAAAAAGGTGATCCTTATGATGTTATGTTACACTTTATCCACACAAAATGATCCCTATGAGCGCCACCCGGTACAGAGATATATTATGATGACATATAAACCTTAAACAGCAGTGTTATTACTATTTTTAATGTAATATATTATCATTTCTCATATGACTTCACATTAGAGCTCTAAAACTTAAATTTCTGGGTGCTTCATGCCAACTGTGTAGGTGTGGGACCTGACTGACCTGAGGTGCTGACCCCAAATCTTATAACCAGTACATTTGCATGACTGAAACCAGCCCACCGAAGGAACAATGGGCTGGGAGGTCAGTTCCTTAATCTTAATTATGCAGTTATGATGTTCCCTCAGTGGGCTGGTTTCAGTCATTATGCAAATGTACTGTTTCCAAGATTGGGGAAACCTGCAGTCAGCTGAGACTGAAGAAGTCACTTGGATGAGTGTGTTGGGTTTAGATTTTATTATTGTCATTTGTATTAGGAAACATTTAACCATATATGCTTAGAGGTGTATAATCAATTGTGTAGTGATAGGTTGTGTGATCTTTAACAGGCTACAGAGGCTTGGTATGTATTCCACACTAGAATGCACACCTACATCCTGGGAGCACGGGAAGAGGTCGCATCTTGTCTTAATTGTTTTATGGTAGGATTAACGTAGCTACGTCTGTTCTAGTCTAAGTGCTTTTCTGTTTAGATGAACTGCTGGACTTCCTCACCGGGGGGGGGTCTACCCTCTTCCTGACCAAGGATGTTTGCCTTCATGTTATATGACCCTTTGATCAGCAGTAACACACACACACACACACACCACACACACACACACCACACACACACACACACACACACACACAGTATTCTTTGTTACATGTATACCTATGTAAGATGCTATATGTTAATGACCCTATGCATATTCATGTAACCACAATAAAAGGAGTGCTGTGGGGAAACCTGGCTGAGAGTCTGACAGAGGTCAAGTGGTGGAACGACACTTGGCTCCAGCCAGGTCTCCCTCATGCATGAGTAAACCAGAGAACTTTGGTGCCTTGAGTCTTGCTTTTTGCTGCGTAGCAGATTGTCCTTAACGTTCCAGCGAATAGGTTTATGCTACAAACCTATCAGAGTGACGAAACGTTTTTCCCAATGAAAACGTTATGAACAGAATCAACTTTTGGAGATTTACTTTCCTGAATGATTGAGCATGCATCAAGACATCTCTGGTCTAGTGATCTTTTTTTTAAATTCTCTCATTTCTTGGGTTTTTTCTATGTTGTTTATTTTTTCTTTCACTGTTCTTACAGGTTTCATTTCCCTTTTTGTGTGTCCTAATGTCTTTTTGTCCTCACAGGCTCCTTGTTAGCGTGGCCTCCAAATCTCAGTATTATTTGCCTTTCGGTCCTGTTTTCACTTAAGTCAGCGTTCTTTCATGTCTTAATTTAACTTTCCTTTCCCTTGCTTTGTGATTACCTTCCCATGTGTTTAACCCCTTAGCAGTCCTATTAGTCCCCTAAACCATCCAATGTCCCGTGGGCGGTACGTCCGACTGCTAACAGTTTAATGACTTTTATCTGACTTATCTTACCCGCCCACTGTTCCAGATGTGTCTTATTTCATATCACTTTCCTGTGTATTTATAGCAATGCCCTTTCTTTTGTCATTACCTGTTTCCTAAGCTTTCGGTCTTCGTTTTTCTCATTATGTTTCTCGTGCCGTGAGTTTTTTTCCTCTCGGTTACTAGTTTACCAGTGTTATCAGTGTCTTTGTGCACATTTGTTTTCAACCACGTTTAATCACAACTGGAACATGAACTTGATGTCCAAATGTGGGTACAAAGGAGACATGGATTGAAGCAGTTACTATTGAAACTATGATAGTGATGCTCAAAGATGATCATGAAAAAAAAAACGCAGATGGACACATGGTAAACATGAGGATGTTTCTCACTCAGGTTATTCCTGATGTCGCACTCAGTCAAGCTTGGCATACCTGCATCAGGAGAGTCAAGGGTTTGATCAACTTGACTGTCCTATTGTATTGAAGAGTTTTACATTTGGACCAACTGTGCCACAGAAAGCATGAAACTTACATCCACTTTGTCAGTGATGGCATATCGACCCCGTTTCTCTTGGCGTGCATGAGCTTCTCGTGTTTTTAATGTGCTGCGGCGCTTTGTCCCTTGTGTCTGTGTGTGGGTGGGCAGGAAAATTCTATTGTCTGACAATTACTTACAAATTTATGTGTTGAATCACACCAGATAATATCCAAGGGAGACAAAGTTACGGGAAAACAGAGAACTATTACAAAACATGAAGTCCTGTGCTTCTTTCTTCATGAAAACTGTATTTTTTAAAAGTCCAAGTTTGAATTTGATTTGATGTTCTCTCGTTCTTCAGGGGTGAACTGCTCTAGGTGTAAGTCCTGTTTGCACCTGCCATCTACAGAAGGCAGGGCAGTCTAATACTAACAGAGAGAGAAATCCAAAAGCTCAGACTCATCCTTCCCCTCTTCAGAAGATTCCGGTGGGGATTTTCTCTTGTGGCTGAGGATCACAGATCATCACCTGCCTCACACATCTATGCCAGTCCCTCGCCACACTTACACTCTGCCCTTTCCAAAACATTTAGCATTTTCCAAAATCATCCAGTTAGGCTCAGAGCTAAAGGTTAAGTTGCACTTAAGTTAATTTGAGAAAGTAAACTCCCCAAGGGAAATAAAAGCTTCAGGTGGGTGGCTTACACCCAAAGGGTAAAGTCATGCTTTGGAATAGGGTGGAGTGGCATTATGCACTGGTTGCTAGTCTTGAAACTAGAATTTGAATCTTTCACAGTTTCAAATGCGTGCGTCAGATGTGGTTTTATTTTAGTTTCTGCAGGGCTGCAGTTTTTAAAAGTCAACTTGAAACATTTCACCACTTCCAGCAAAGCAACAAAGGTGACCTCATCAATCTGCCTGCTAGAAGGATTAAATGTGCTCATGTAGCCCGGCAGCCATTTGAACACTATATACCTGCAGCACATGGAAAACCAATCATCATTTCGGTGTCATACTTTTCCCTTTAGATCGAAACTGTTACTGGTTTTGGTGAAATGTGACGGTTCGTAAACATTCGGTTACCAGAATGACATGAGGTAATTTATTTCTTAAATGGATGTGACTGATGTAGTCACTCTTCATATAAATTATTCACTTTATGGAAAAAATGTGTGAGAGTAGCTCCGGTCCTCCCCCTTCAGACCCTCTAATTATGATCAATGCGTTTTACTCAGATGGAGGAAAGGCTCTCTTATTAATACACCAGCGTGGAGTTGGTGTCACAAACGCTGTTGGGTCTGTCTTTCTGTTTTTATGCCGGTGCATTCCTGAAATTATTACAAAATAAATAGCATTCACTTTTCTAGAAAACCCTTTAAAAACACAATAGAAGCATTTATGGGTCCAAAACTCATCTGAGGTCTTCCCCTTTTCCTTCTGCCCGCCAGCTCCATCCTCAACATCCTTTGTTCAGTATGTCCACTCCACCTCCTGTGCACACATGTCCACTTCAGCCTTTGTCTCCTAAACGCTCTACCCGAGCCTCTTCCCTCTTACGTGTTCATTTCTGATCTCATCCACCCTCAAGTGAAATCTTGACAGCTTCAGTTTTGCCTCCTGTCTTTTTTGTAACAGACCTACAGACACAGTCATGGTTAAGAGAGCTGAGTGGGAAGGCAGACACGGTGGCCATGAGCTGTTGGTAATGATTGAAGGAGACTGTGGATACTGTTTCAGCCTGTGTAGATGGGATGAGGACTCAGACCAGATTCACTGCTGCTAACGTGGAGCATCTGCAAAAAACAGCATTTCTACATGTATGTGTTACTATAAGATCACTGTGGTCTAACTTTGATATGAAGCTCTTTGTGTTGGTTTTCACCAGCTTTACTGAAACACTTAAATACCTGGTAACACGCCTTAGACTACAGTCTCACTCACTCACGCTCAAAACTGTTGTGGTCAAAACAACCCAACTGACTCCTGTTTCTGAACTCGGGTGGCTGATTGGCTGTTTGAGGACAGCTGCCATTTTCCTTGATGTTACATAGTTTTTCCATATAAGAAATTTTTTGATTGTTTCGTAAAATATTTTTCACTATTTTGTTAATCTTACTAATTATACTCTGCGGACGGGCCAGTGAAGTTCTAACCTTTGTAAAAAGCCTAAAAATGATTGCTGCCTAAGTGCAGTTGGAACAAGCTGCCTCAGTCTTTCCATATTATATACATAGAAATGCCACTGTGGTAAACTAAAGAAACCCATCGGCACAGCTGTGTGTGTAAAATAATTATTAGTGGCCACTCATTACCAGACTGTCATTTTAATAAAAAACAGAAAACGTGTGTGAATTCACTGAAAATTAAAAATATGATATTTGGTCAGTGATGCTTTTGTCAGTAAAATGACTGTAAAATGCACAGAAATGCTGTTAAAAGCTCAACATCCATTCCCTACTTCTGTGCAATTTCCACATTTTCCATCCAGGATGCAAGACCAGACCCTTTTCTGTACATTTGATCTCCAACACTGGTACAGAGTTTAGCAATATCCACAGAGGCACAGTCTGTAAACTGAGCGTGTAGTCCTTCTACAGCACCAGGGAGAAAATGAGGGAGGTAGTCAAAATTGTACTTTATTGTTCAAAATCAGTGAAATTATGTCCAGATAATGACACGGAGTAAATTTTGGGATCATGACAGGGAAAACTCGAGGCATTAAACTGACATTTGTACAGCCATGGCAGGGTGTGAACCAGAAATGTTTTACATCTCCATTACTGACAGAAAAGTGTCCAACATTTACTGCTCTGTGATCAGGAGATCAGTGTTTATGTTCGCACACAGGCACGAGAGAACAAACATTTTCCTTTCCCCACTGAGTTTAATGCCAGCATTTTTATGGACACTGGGGGCTTTTCCAATCGCCTGAGGTGTTGGAATATTTTCCACTTTAGCTACATAAACTGTGGTTTGAGCAACTCCTTTTAAAAAAATATTTACTGTCATGTTAAGTCTCACTTGATAACCCTATTCTGGTGTTTAAAGCGCAGGAAACAGTTTTGCTTCTCCAAGATAATCACTGCACTGTGTTATTGTTAATCTGAAGTTTTGCAAGTCTTGAAGTTGTTGCACGGGTACGTTCTTCATAAATTACCACGATTACCAGCAATCAGGAGATTTCAGAGCCAGATTTCCAGAATCAATTTCAGTTGGGATCATAGTTTTCTCATGTCATCGTTTCCATCTTCGTTACGCTGTATTATGATATTTTTAAACAAAAAATGGAAACGTGCTCGATCCGGTTTTCATGCTGTGTGCTCTCATACTTCACGATTAAACAAATTAAAGACTCGTTTAGCTCGAAAAAAGTCACATGAGCCCTTTGGGATGAAATCCTGTCTGTATGATTTCATCATGAGATTCTTTCTGCAGTGGTGTGGCTTCACGGGGCCTCCATCTGCTGCAAGAGGATGGGATTTAGTGCATTTCAGAGACACTTGGGGTATAATATACATCACTGAATTATACATTTATGACCACTATAATGACACATGAGATTTTGTCCCCAAGCCTGTAATTCCCATCCATGTAAAACTGTGATTTATTAACATTTTGACACTTTGGAGCACCACCCTGCAGTCAGTTTGAAATCCACATGTCAGTACATCAGCACACATCTGGAGAGGTTCTCAGGGTTTTCAATGACAAACCAAAGTTTATATAAGAGTAGGTGACAGCATGTTATGTTTTTAATATAATAAATGTGGTACATGCTGTACTCGATTATAGGAGGTCTGTCATGGTTTCACAAAGACTGGACTTAAGAAGCTGACTCACACAACCGCTGAAGTGTTTGAAAGGCTGATTAACAGCAGGATCTGACTGAATAAGGACAGGTGATTACTCAGTTGAGAGGGAGGGAGGTTGTTAACAAGTGCCAGTGATGAGAGGAAGGATGCAACTGCTCATCAAAGATAAATGTTGAACTGTGGGAGGGGTAGCAGGTGATTTCAGGTAAGTTCTTTTTTCTGGAATGAATCATAAAACCTGAATACTGATGCTGAACTAGTCAGGATGTGAGGCAGCAACTCCAGGTAACCATGAAGGAGACATGGGTTACTGATCAAAACTGTCAAAATCAGTCAAATGAGGTTTGCCAATTTGTTACCAGAGTGGAGGTGGTGATCTGGCAAATGCCACAGCTGTTTCAGAGATACACAGCACCAATGAAGGTAATGCAGGATGGATAATCTACCCACCTGCTCACCTAAGAGTGAAGGCTATTTTATACTGAGTGTATTGCAAAAAAAAAAAAAGAGAGATAAAAAAATTCCAATTTTCTGGATGCAACCTTGTTGTCTAACATTTTGCACACAACACTGGCAGTGTTGCATTTTTATGGAAAACTCGTCCTCAAGAAACTGTGGAAAAAAATGAAGTGGACATCAAGTGATGACAAGCTGGTCCTGACGTTTCTAAATAAAAGGAAGAAACTGAGATTCTGGGTTCATCCAATTCTCAGAAGCTGGTTAGCTCCATGAGTTGAAGCTGTCGTACATATTTCAACACGTCAGTGGAGCAGTTTGAGCTCCTGTTGGCAGTTGGCAACTGTGTGTCTGAGGTTAAATGATATTATTTTCCGTATTCGATTAAATTTCATTTATACAGCTCCAAATCACAACAGTCACAATATGTTCAGTAGCAGTGCATGTTTTGACCTGCGAGTGCGCTTGCTGCCAAATGCAGTGATCTGATTGGTCAGACCACTGCATTTGGCAGACGCAAAAAAACCCCAACAAGGTTATTCCAAAAAAAAAAAAAGAATGTTCCAGATTTATTCAGCAAAATTATGCAGTTGGTCCAAACAAACCCATGAAACATTTGTACAACTGTCTCATGCTCAGTATGTAAAGGCCTTTCTTTCTTCAGAGGAAGAGGCCTCAGGCCTTCCCCAAATCCTAACAAGATGTAGTTGTAGAACAAATAAAAATAACGATATAAAAAAGAAACAAAAATAAGCTAAAAACAAGTACATAAAGCATGAAGGCTCGTTTCAATCGCCAACTTCTACAGCGTTTAAGCGACTGCGACAGGAATGAGAGTCAGGGAGCAGTTCAGGCTTCACACTCCAAATGCAAACAGCAGATCCTGAGATGGCTTGCTGAGCTGGCGCAGCAATATCGCCTTTGTGGACATGGAATATGCTACATTTTATTCCCAGGGTTAACTGAGGATAAACGAGGATGGAGCCAACCACAAAAAGGCTACTGAAAAAGAAATCTCCCAGAGGTCATACGTGCCTGTAAGCGTATTGTTCTGAAGACAGAAGCTTCTCTGCACAGGTTTTGTTGTGGTAGGCCACTCAGGGTTCAACAGACTTGTTTGTTTGTGATAGAAAGAGAGCAGTGTCGAGACTCCTACCAGGATTATGTGGGAAAGTTTAGTCAAATGATGGCTGAAGCACATGATATCGCCTCAGGCATTCTTCTAAGCCAGCTGACAGAGAAAAGAAGGGGTTTGACAGAGAGTCTGTGGTCCTGAGCTGCAGGTGAACAGTGCTGAGCACAGATATTTATATAGTGTCCAATCACAACAGTTGTGTCAAGGTGCTTTCTATTGTAATATTAAAACCCTACAATAATGGAGAGAAACAGACGACAATCAGACAACCCTTATGAGCAAGTATTTGGTGAAAGTGGGAAGAAAAAACTCACCGTTAACAAGAAGAAACCTCCAACAGAACCAGGCTCGGTGAAGGGCTGGGGAGGGAAACAGGATTCTGATTCTACCAGCTCTAATAAACTTAGTGTATTAGATTAAAGTCATTCGTTCTAAGATACTTATTTAAGCTGTATCAGATGCTTGTGTTTTTCCAGTAACTAGCAGTCAAAGGTTGTCTTTAGGTTACTATGATGGGCTTCTTCAGACTCTGATCAGGACTTATTTCATAAATGTTAGAGCAGAACTTTAAAAAATTGTGCTCGTATCAGCTTTCTTGGCTCAGACGGATGGTGACGCCACTGTTGATGCCTGTAATATGGATTAACGAGCAGGAAACTGTTGCTCATAGTTCAGCCTCAGAGAGAGGGGATGCAGGCTGCACAGTCATGACATGTAAAACTCTTCTGACGGCAGTGCTAAAGAGCAGGAATGTCTGAGAGCTTGGAAGCCTTTTTACAATATCCAGGCACAGATTTCTCCTCAGAAATCGACACACACATTTCCTTAAACTCTAAAACTTTTCCTTGATATGTAAGTGCTGAATTTCCATCATTCCAAGCAAACCCACGTCATGACTTTGACTTTATTTAGTATTTTCACGTTAATGTATATTTAGTAAGATTTGAAACGTTCATTACTTGATCTGATTTGTGCCAATCTTGAGCGGGAGTCATGGAAGAAAAGAAATACCGGTGCTTAACATACTTGTTGTGTTTAACTGATTTTATGGATTTATGACTGCAGGGCCTTCAAGTTCAGTTCAAGTCCCACGTTTAAAAAAAACATGCAGCTGTTCGTTTGCCAAGAAGACTTTAAAATATTTAGAAATGTGAACTTTCTGACATCTGAAGGACGTTATAAATCAGGAAGAGAACCAGGACGAGGTGACTGATGTGTTGTCCCCGAGAGAAATTGTTATTCTCTTATGTCATAGAGACATAAAAGCAGCAATAACATCAGTGACATATATTCTTATTTTTCAGTTAAATCCTATAAATGAGCTGATGTGTAAATCTGTGATGGTACGATAAAAACTCGAACATCAGCTGCTGCAGCTCAACATTGATTGTGTGATATTTGCCTGAAGGTAAACATTCTGTTCCAGAACTAATATGCAAATGAGTTCAGTCATAAAGGTTTATGAGTTTGTCAAGGACCGAAGATCAGTAACTCGACACTTAAAGTGAAGTTTCTACAAGTCGTAAAATGAGAGCGAGCCATAAATCACAACACTGTCACCCTGAAGATTTGCAGCTTCTGCTCCATGCCACGGTTGTGCATTTCTACAGTCTCAGTTAAAATGTTTGAGTCTCGATTGGTGTGCACTATTTGTGAGTGTTCTTGTCTTATGAAGTTTTTGGGTTTCTGTTTATTTATTATAGGGATGATTTTTGCAGGTGTAGGGAACAGCTGTTGGTGAATCTTTATGATGCCAGTGAACTGACGTCAGTATTTGTGCTAAACGTTGCTCTCGCTTATCATTTTTGGTGTTACAACCCAAAACTCAGTGCACATAAGCTCTCACTCAATGTATCGGTGTTTAATCCATGGATGTTTACCTGTATGACCCAAGCGGGCAGTGTAGAGTACCAGTATTCTCTCTCGGGCCAACACGGAGATGCTGATGCATGCTTTTATTACCAGTCGCATTGATTACTGTAATGCCCTGCTCTCTGGTCTTCCTAAGAAGAATATTTCAACTTTACAACTCTTGCAAAACTCGGCAGCTCGTGTGCTGACGAAGACCAGAGGGCGGGCCCACATTACACCGGTTTTAGAATCGCTGCACTGGCTCCCCGTGTGTTTCAGGATCGATTTTAAAGTTCTTTTATTGGTTTTTAAATGTCTTAATGGTCTTGGGCCTTCTTATCTCTCAGATCTGCTTTTACCATACGAACCCTCGCGGACCCTGAGGTCCTCTGGTACTGGCCTTTTGATTGTACCTAAAGTCAGGACACATACTCACGGAGAGGCAGCTTTTCAGTGGTATGGTCCTCGTCTGTGGAACAGCCTGCCGGAGGAGCTCAGGGCCGCAGAGAACGTACATGTTTTTAAGAACAGGCTCAAGACCCACCTTTTTAATTTAGCTTTTACTTAGCATTTATTTATTTTATGCTTATTTATTCTATCCTGTTATTCTATTATTAATTTAGGATTTACCTAATATTTGCTTGATTTTATTCTTATTCATTTTTTAATCTTCTTATTCTATTTATATTGTATCCTGTTCTTATTTATTTTATCATTTTACCCTATATATATCGTATTGCATCATATCTCCAGTGTTTCCTCGGAGGGCACTCTCTGCACCGGGGCTGTGATTGACCGTGGCTGCTGGGTCTCTGGGGTCCTCTCAGCCTGGCTGGGGGGCTCCTTTGCCTCCCTCCTGCTGTGTGCCCAGCCTGGAGGCTGCGGTCTGTGACCGGCTCCCGGTGCAGACGGCTCCCTGTTATAGTGTTTCCTCACTTGGCTCATGCGAGTCCAGCCCAATTTTTACTCTTTAAGTGTGCGCGTATGTGTGTGGGTGGGGGGGATATATGTGTATTGAGAGTGTGGGGAGTGAGTTGGAGGGTGGGGTGGGCTGCTTTTAACTATGTAAAGCACTTTGTGCTACATTTTCTTTGTATGAAAAGTGCTTTATAAATAAAGATTGATTGATTGATTGATTGATTGATTGATTGATTGATTGAAAAACTGAAACTCCTTTAGTGGACACTTGAGGCTGGCTCCAAAAGTGAGTTGATTCCTATAGACTTCCACATTAAAATGTCCAACAGCAGAAATATATTTATTTACAACCTGCTACAAAAAAAATGCATTTTTCCTTTGTGGATAGTTCCGTCCTTTAAAAAACAGCCTGAAGGGAGAATTTTTATAACATCAATGTCTTGTCCGAATATGGTTACTCCTGGTTTCAAAAGGAAACAACATGATGGCTGACAAAAGGCTAACATTGAACATCCAAACACACAGATGATGTAACAATGTGTGACTTTTATTTACGGTCCATATAGTTATTGAGTTATTGGAAGAAAAGCCTGTTCTTTGGTTCTTGGTTGGAGAATAAAAATACGTTGACCATATAAAAAGGGAAAATCGACTTCTGCACTTTATTTGAAGCATTTTTTCCAGCTTCAGGCGGAGCAATACTCCATCACAAACTAATTTTATAGCTGCGGATTAATTAAATGCATCGAAAGCCTTATAGACATTGAATGAATTCCTGCCCTTGTTTGAGGTTTCTTTAGGGAGGACAGAGGACCTCCAGCATGATCGTTCTGACACTTACGAGCTGTTATGCTTCATGTTGAAATATGTGTGGTCTGCGAGCAGTGACATTCAAACCAGCAAACACTCAGTTGCTTCATAACAGGAACTTGAGTCTTAATGAAGACAATGCCGACTTTGTTTTTTACTGAGCAAACCGCAGCAGTATTGTGACGCTGGGTTCAAAAGAATTCTGTAATGATATGACTATAAATCTCAGTATATGTACACAGTTTGTTTGCTTAATCGTTGCTTAATATTGCTATTTTTTGAAATGCATGTTAATAAACCACAGAGGCTAGCTTGGAATGGAGCTACAAACTAATGGAGGCTAGAAGAATAAAAGGCTCGTGCTGCACTAAATACAAACTGTAAACAGGTGACTTCCTGTGAACGCTCATTCAGTGGATGTGCTTCAGTCTTGTCTACGGCCCTTGTATTTCCACAAATTTGGTAAATCCTTTAAGCCTCAAAATATTTTTCCAGTGGAAAATCTTTCTCAGTTTCTGCCAGTAACAGCTTCTTACCTGTAGACGAAGAATATAAAGAGCCTCGGGCTCTGTGGATAAGAGACATCATTTCTAAATGATTTTAAAAGTCAAAAGTAAGTCACCTTGCCCTGATATCTAGACATGACAAATCAGAGCTCATCGTGAAATTTTAATTCCACCTAATCACCATGATAAATAGAGCATGAATAATAATTATGAGTCAGTGACACAGATGTTAGTGCATCTGTTTAAAAGTTCATCAGTTAAACTCTAAGGAATTTTGGGCAACAGTAAAAATAAACACAGATGAAAACAAAGGCCAGAGCTGAAGAACTGAGGCCATGACACTGCACTTTAATGTGCCTGCACACTGCAGCTCTCACACAAAAGGATGGCTGCCTCCTCGTGACTTGGAGAGAAATGCGTGATTGTACCACATTTTTATTTTTTCTACTGTCAGGGACTGATTGCAAGTAGCTGCAGCGACCGATTGGTTGCCCAGGCGATGAAGATATTGCACTTTTAATCACAAGGCAACATGTCTCCAAACAACTGTGTCCCGACCAGTGTTGGTCAAGTTACTTGAAAAAAGTAATCAGTAACTAATTACTGATTACTTCCCCAAAAAAGTAATCCCGTTACTTTACTGATTACTTATTTTCAAAAGTAATTAATTACTTAGTTACTTAGTTACTTTTTAAAAACACGATTTACAACCTGAAGAGGTGATAAAGCGATAGATCTTTCAGCCCAATTCTACTTTTTCTACATAATCCATCATACAAAATGTAATCAAATGGAAAAGTCTCTTTTTAACTTGTTTTATCAGTTTTAATCTTTTAACTTTATGCATCAAGCAAAAATTTAATTATATGCAACATTCTCTGACTGGAAGAAATTAGTTTAACATTTAAACCTATTTTCTGCACATTCCAGCACATAAAATAAAATATTTTTTGTGTTTACACTCACTCTTTCAAATAGATGCAAGTAAAACACAGCAGAAAATAAATAAAGTCAAAGACTCAGCGGTCCTGTTGCTCTATTTTCACCTGTAAAGCAGGACTGGGGTAGGCGGAGGTTTACCCTGGTGCAGGTGTGCCGCGGTCAGTTGAAGAATCCGCGAGTTTCTCTGTGAGTTTCCCATTACGTCGTTGCGCACTCGGTGCTTGCTTGGAAGTTTAGGGGTTTTTTCGCTGTAAAAAGAAGTTTTCTTCCCACGCACAATGGACGCTAATGTTTTTGTCACTTTTTATGGAATCAAACTCAAAGTAAGGTCAGTACTTCCACGCTTTAAACGCTGCACGCTCATACTCTCTCCCACAATCGATATGTGATCCATTGTTGATCTGCAGACAGCTGTTGTCACTAACGGCGCACTCGCTTACGTCACTGTCGTGAGACATTCTCGCAAAAAATCACGGTTTTAGTAACGCAGTAACGCAGCGTTCCTACGGGAAGTAACGGTAATATAATTACCGTTTTTGCAATAGTAATCCCTTACTTTACTCGTTACTTGAAAAAAGTAACCAGATTATACTGCCCATCTCTGGTCCCGACTCAGACTGCCTGAACTCATCGACCACCAACACGCTGCAGTCAACCCAAATCAGTGACTTAATAACTCAGTGACTCAGTCCACCTGGTTGGACTGGATTCACCTGGTTAATATGGTGATATACCTGGTGATATATCTCCATAAAAGCAAAACTGCCGAGCGCCTTTTGTCATTTTGCTCTTAAGTTGCCGTCCCAAAGCAAATGCGCCTCTATTTATTGATGAATTTATATTTTGATTGAATGAGGTTCTGGCAGGACAACAGATTTATGATTTTTTTTAAATCACAGATTGCATGTAATTCCCAAGTTGACCCCATTCAACTGCAAACGGACAGCAGACTGTCTTATTGCTGCGTTATTGCTGTTTTGATTCACCAAAGCTGCTTTGAAGACAACAGCAACTGCGTGTAGTTGCAGACGTGGGTCCTGAATTTGTTACTTTGAGCCTTCCACAGGATTCCTTAGTGTTAAGTTGCCGTGTGTATCGTGTTTGCCACTTCCTGTTTGACTTTGTTAGTCCCTCTCTTGTGCCTTGTCTAAAATTGTACTCGCGGTTTGGCATTTTCCCTGATTGCTTTCACCTGTGCCTCATTTGTGTGTCTGTGTGTTTTGTCATGATGTCTGTCTGACCTCACAGTGTGTCCTTTTTGCCTGTGGAATCTTGGACTTTATTTTGGCTGATTCTTTCTTTTTGTTTCTCAGTCTGCATTTGGGTTGTAATTCTGCAATGCCTGACACTTCAAGAATGAAAATGCAATGCAGATGTAATGTAATGTAGTATAAGGAGGTAAAAATAAGGAATAAAACTGGGTTCTCTTTCAAATGTACAGCAGGGATGCCAAAAGAGTCAGACTCTAAGATAGTTGATAAAGAGCCCGTTTATTTCCAGTCAGAGAATGTCTAACCCCTTAAACCCACCAAAATGTTAATTCTACCAAAATACTGATTTAAAAGTGAAAACGCAGCAGAGGCTCACAGGTCTGCACTCTGCTGTGTAATCTGGCTTTACAGGAGAATTACACCTGTTCACAGCCTGATACAACTAAAGGTAAGATGAGTCTTTTTCAGTAGTTTCAATCTATTTGAGAAGTCTGAAACATTTAGACAATTTTTAAATAAATAAAAGCAATTTAAGATTTAAAAGAGGCATTAAAGGAAAACATTAAAAACATCCTATAAGTACAACAAGGGTTCATGAAATTATTTTTTTATTTATTTTCTAATTTAATATTAAATAAATTAAAAATATCACATTTGATGCAGTAAATGTTAGTATTTTATTAGGTTACTTACCTGATTATTGGGCACTCCACCCCTCTGGCTCCAAAGAACCAAAATCCCATTGACAACAATTATGAGGCTCTAAAATGCAAAGTGTAGAAACCTATGGGTGGTGTCACAAGAACTACATACACCTTTTATATACAGCCAAGACACAGCTGTTTGTCTCCAAGCTATTTGAGGCTGTTGCACAGTACTCAGGCTTTGGGTTCCAACATTGGATCTTTTGCTGTATCAACCTATCCGTCTGCCCTGACCTATATTTGACTGAACACAGACTGACAGATAAATGTACATGTCTTTAAGACATGTTGAGGTTCAGACACCCCTCTGGAACCTTTGTCCTTGATAAGGTGATTCTGGGGATGATGACTATGTGAAGAAATGTCACATGAAACGGCATAAAAACATGCACATCATCAGTGTTTAGCTTTTGGTTCATGAGAAAAAGTTTGGTCTGTGGTTTTTGTGATCAAGTCATCTGTGTCTTACTCAGCAGCATGGTGCGAGAGGAGGAGAGGTCCTTCAAACACACCCGGCACACACCCACAAAATCAGGAATGTGGGGAATGCTGGGAAACAAAGTGGTGGCGTTGGCGCACAGAGAGCAGCCGGATGAATGGAAACCTGAAGGTGAGACGGTGCGTCCACGTCACTTTGCTGATTTGCTGCCTTTTTTGGGTTTTGTTTTGGTGGAACATCTAAATTCCCCAGAGAACAGTTTCCCATGATTATAAAAGCTGCAAGTGACGCAGACTTGTGTTTATTTTCCAGAAAATGCTGTACATGTTTGCTAATGTTGCCAAATTACATGAAATAGCCTCAGTTTAAATTTCCTGGACTGCTAGAGAAAATCTCATTCGTTTTGCAGCTGCAACCTGTTGTCAGTTCAGTTCAGTTTTTTATTAGATTTCATTTGCGTCGATGCTTAACTTTATTTGGCTTTAGGTGGTTTCACTCCACTGGCTTAATGGCTCCACTGGCCATTTTATTAGGTACACCTCTTCACCTGCTCATTTTTTTCATATATCTAATCAGCCAATCACACAGCAGCAACTGCTGCTGCTTTCAGCGTTCATAACTGGAATAATCAGTCGGTACAGTCGAGTTATGCAGAAGAGCATCTCTGAACACACGTGAAATGCAGAAGCAGATGAGCTACAGTAGACCACACTGAGTGCCACTCATGTCGGCTGAGAACAGGAAACTGAGGCTACTCAGACTCTGAGCCTCATTTCGAAACATTCGGATGGTCGGGTCAGATTTTGGTGTAAACACCATAAAAGCATGGATCCATCCTGCCTTGTCTTAACCGTTCAGGCTGGCGGTGGTGTAATGGTATGGGGGATATTTACTCTGTGCATTTAGTGCCACTTAGTACCATTTGAGGATAATTTAAACTGCACAACCTACTGGAGTACTGTTGCTGACTGGGTCCATCCAGTGTTCTGATGGCTGCTTCCATACACCATATCACAAAGCTCAGATCATCTCAAACTGGTTTTCTTGAACATGATAATAAGTTCACTGTAGTCAGGTGACCTCCACAGTCACCAGATCTCAATCTAATAGAGCTTTTTGGGGATGTGACATTACGGGAGATCCATGTGATGAATAAATCTGGTCAATATGGATCAAAATCTGAGGAATATTTCCTGCACCTTCTTGAATCTGTGCTGCAAAGAATTATGAAGAGTTCTGAAGACAAAAGTGGGTCTAACTGGGTACCAGCAAGGTGTAACTAATGAAATGGCCTGAATACATACACCCAGGGGTGAGGATAAGAATATAAATCAAACATCAACAGTTTTGCTTTCACACTCAGGTCTCTTTTTACAACTATCCATCCAACCCACCAGTCCATCTTTTCGTCTGTCTGCTGACGCCTCGACTTCAAGGTCAAAGGTTTAAAGGATATGTTTGTGCCTTGGAAGTCACACAGACTCCTGAGACTGCCAGTAATACCCATCCATCCAGATGTGGAGCCTTCAGGCAGGCTGTCCATTTACCTATTGTTCTTGTCTGAGCCTGAGTGCAAACCTTACACGTTTAGTGTATTTGGAGACTGAGCCAGTGGAGCGTTAAAGCTGTTGTCAGTCTCGCTCTTTATTTAAACTCGGGCTGGCAGACGCGTCTTCACGCTGGCATCTCATAACAGCTTAGGGGTTTTTTTCTTCCTTGAAGGCATCTTGGTTTAAAGTTTCAGATACTTTCTAACCTGTAGAGGCTTGAGACAGGTAATCTATCAGAGTCACAGAGTTGGCATGTCATTGCTGGGGCTTTACAGGCTCATAAATGCAAATATCAGAGAGAAGTCTTTAAATCAAGTCTCCACTATTTTTCTCTTGCGTGTCTCGTGCTGCTTCTCCAACTGTAAGCCTGATAAAATCAGATCAACAGGTTAATGCAGGTGTGTCAAACATAAGGCCCAGGGGCCAGAATCGGACCGTGAAGACTCCAATCCAGCCCATTTTTTTGGAAAATGTGAAGGAGGGCATACATTTTGGACTTTTAACTGTACTCTTTTAACCCAAAGGCCACTGATACTACACCAAGGTACATTATAGATTTCTGTACAATGGGTCATCCTGACATTTCTTCTACTTACTACAGCAGCATTTCTTTATAACATAGAAAAACTGAGATAAACTGTTGAAATTGTGCTTCTTTGTCTCATATCTCAGGATTCATATGTGTAGTTAGACTTTTTTACACTGACAGTGATCAGAGTTTCACCGGTCTGGCCCACATAAGAAAGTGGGGCTGTATGTCGCCCTTGATGTAAAATGAGTTTGACAGATTTATTATTTAGCTCTTAGTTTCTCCTGAGGTGGCTTTCATGAGGTCAGAATCCAGGAAGATTATTATTATTATTATTTTATTTTATGCAACAAAAAAGAAACTACCAAGAAGCTTTGGGGCTAAGATTTTGTTAAAGTCTATATCTGTCTACAATTTCAGTCTCTTAAACTCTCTGGCAAGGTTTCAGAGGTTTAGATTTAATAATAAAAGGTGCCTCTGTGTCTTTTGGCCCTAATGCCCTCATTTTAGCCCTAAAAGGTTGAAAGTTGGCGCAAGAGGCTTTCACTGATCCAGCATGATCATGTGTTTCATCTGTGACAGATGGATGCCAATTAAAATGCACTAAAAGAGAAATGTTTAAATTGATTTGTGTTCTGTTCGAGCTGTTCTGGACCCTCTGTGGTCTTGGATCCTGTGACTGTGTGAACAGCGGCCACGGCAGAAAATCGAATGATAAGTTAATTCATTTTCCTGATTTGATTTTTCTAACCGCGGCATGTCCTCCTGCTCTGTACAAGACCTGCTTGCTGATGGTTGCTGTTTTGTCTCTTTTTCACTGCCATCACATTCAGAATCAGGTCAAGTTCAGTGTGAACTGATTTCTTCCTCAGTCAGCTGCCATTAGGGGTCAGCAGAGCTCTCTGCATTGCTTCACCTTGTGTGCGGAGGTGGTGGAGGGGCCGCTGGTCCACGGTGATATCATTTTCCATCAGTTCCTCTACCTCCTCGCAAAAGACAGCAGCCGCCGAACAGATGAGGTGGTGAGGAGGAGGAGGACAAGGGGGAGGAGGAGATTTTTTCCACTACCACACTTCACCTCCGGGCGACCGCATCTGGAAAGACAATATCTCCAGAAAAGAGGTCATCAGTCAGATTCAGCCTAACAACAGAGTGCCAGTGATTCCTGTCTGGACAGCGGCTTACAACATGCAGGGAGTGCAGCGTGTGTTCATGGAACGTGTGTTACACAAAGATCGCTTTTAGTTCCATTACATCCAAACAGCCCCCACAAAAATCTCCCCCCGCTACTGCACTGTTGGAGCAGGTTATCACATAAGCATGAATTGTTGATCGGTGACGAAACTGTCAGTGACATCCAAACACTGAGAATTGTTTTGGGTTTTTTTTAAAAAAAAAAACCTACTCTCCTTTTCCCCCGACTGACAAATGTTTCTCTCGGTTGTCAGGATAAAATGCGACTGCGTCACTGGTCTGCGGCTCTGGGAGCAAAGCTGCCAAACAGACGTCCCAGTATTCCCAGCATCTGCTCCGGCACAACATCAGCGAGCTGCTGAGGGATAACCAAACTGTTTTCTTTAAATGACAGTTTGAGGTCCAGACTGTTTTCCTTCATGCGAGCATGACAGTTTGACAGATGTTACGTAACTGACAGCTGCTGGGATTCACGCAGGCTGCAGAAGTCTGTGTCGAGATTTTGATTTTGTCCATATTGGAGGGAAAAAAAAAAAGCCAAATCGCTGAATAAACTCACCCAAATTCTCTAAGACAGATGTTGAAAATTTTTTGCTGAACTTTAAAGTTTGCTGATGAGAGTAAAACTGTTTTTCAGTTTTAAAGTCTTCACAGCATCCAGGTCCGTGAGTATCTAGTTGAACAAAACTGTTAGCTTAGCATGGTCTGCTGTTTTCAGAGGCTCAGGAGTAATCAGACAATTCACTAAAGAGTCATGGCCAGGTGAGGCCTGCTAACCCCTAACCCTTGTTATGCGAAATTAAGCAGGTAAGCAAAGCTGCAAAAACTGCAACTCTGTCTGAAGACACGAGACGCGATTGAGTGGCGGCTCTGTCTGCGCTGCAGCTGAGAATAAAGTCAGCCAACGTGAGTCTGAAAGGATGAAACAGGTTCTAATGAAAATGTTCAGACTGTTTGTGGCATCAACATGAAAGCTGCGGACAAATGTCATACACGAATCGCCATCTGTGGAAGCTTCTTCTCCCCCGTTCAGCTGTCACTGCCGACATTAATCTGCCTTTGTTCTGTTAATTCATAACAAATGAGCGGCAAAGCGCTCGGAGAGGCCTGGGAGGAGAAACACGGCGTCTGCATGAAGAGGAACGATTCAGTGCGTATGTACGTTACAGACCCTTCATTTGTCCAACTATGGTTGGCGTTACATCCTGTAATGGCACGACTTATATTAACATTAGATTCAGCAGCCATGACAGAAATAAGTTCTCCAAACACATGCCGACACTTCTCTGGAATGTCTTTCATTCGCTGCGTGTTTTTATTCTGTTTTAATTTATTGTTAGTTTGAAGGATGATGTCTACAAGAAAAGGAGGAAAATATTGTTCAATGTTTGTTTTCAGTTTGCTTAAATATTCATTAAAGCTTCTTTCATGTTTTATTGCCACTATGGTCTGAGGAGTTACATCTTATACATAATAAAAAGAGAACCAGCTGTCAGAACTCCAACTCCATGTGAGAAGAGCGCAGCCATCGAATGTAAGTGCTTTTTAGGGGTGACCAGCTGACCCAACAGTGACCATGCACCAACTGTCACTTACTGCTCTCCACAGTGAGAGCGAGTGGTACTTAGGGTCACTTAAAGTTGTTTCTCACTGTTTGACCTGGCAATTAGTTCACTGTGAACTAATTGCCAGGTCAAACAGTGAGAAACAACTTTTTGCACTAATGGTCAACTCTAAACTCCAGAGAGAGGCTGGGGCTGAGCAGGAAGACTGAATCCGAACCTACCTGCAGTAATCAACCTTTTAAGTACAAGCTAGTAAAGATATATAGTACTGTGCAAAAGTTTTAGGCAGGTGAGGAAAAAATGGTGTAAACAGAGAATGCTTTCCAAATTTTTCAGCAATCAACAAAATTCAGTGAATGAACAAAAGAGAAATCTAAATCAAATGAATATTTGGTGTGACCACCTTTTGCCTTCTTGTAGGAACACTTGCACACAGTTTTTGAAGGAACTCGACTGGTGGTTGTTCCAAACATCTTGGAGAACTAACCACAGATCTTCTGTGGATGTTGGCTTCCTCACATCCTTCTGTCTCTTCATGTAATCCTAGACACACTCAATGATGTTGAGATCAGGGCTCTGTGGGGGCCATACCATCACTTCCAGCAGTTCTTGTTCTTCTTTACGCTGAAGATAGTTTTTAATGACTTTGGCTGTATGTTTGGGGTCGTTGTCCTGCTGCAGAATACGTCTGGGGCCAATAAACAATCATTTCTATTTATGAAAGCACTCTTTGTTTACAGCATTTTTTAACACCTGCCAAAAAGTTTTACACAGTACTGTAAATACACATACAATTTAAGAACAATATGTATTATACAATAGATTTAACATTTCTCTGGAAATGACCAAACATAAATTATGCTTTTTCATTTAGTCCATGGTGCCCGTCTCAATCTTGATCTTTGTCTTTGAACTACAGAACACAGCGTGTTCTTTTGGAGGCCGGCACAAACAAAAACTAAATTGTGTTCACACGCTTGTGATATTGATAATACTAATATTTATAGTATTCAATTATTTGGTGACTGGACTCCAATGAACCGTTCTAGCTGAAGGTAGTCCTAGCAATAAAGAATTGGAACAGGTCCCGCACACCCCGGTTCTTATTTTACGAAAGCTCAGTGGGCGACTCTGGTACAGCACAACCTTTTTATCTGACGGGGTATTCAGAAAGCAAACCAAGGAACACTAAATATTTTACTCATGTGCGGGAGAAGAGCTGGGAATCAGTATTGGTTAAAATAAAAACATTTGTTTCTAAAGACAGACCGGGGTAATGCCAGTGTCACAAGAAACAAGGCAAAACCGCAAAATCTCAATCCTCACATGTACAACCTCTTCCTTCCTGAATTCTTCCTGAGTTTTCTTTTTTTTCCAGCGAGCAGACAGACCTCCGCTGTGAATTCACCAGCACAGCTCAGCTCAGCTCTCTGAAACAGCTGAGGCTTTATTTCTTCCACCTTTTTCTTCCCAGACTGTCCCTGGAGGCTATTTTTTTCCCCCTCTTTATCCAGTCTGACCAACCTCCAAAACTTTTCAACAACTTCACTTATTGTCTCTGTCGTATTGTCGGTCCTCCCTCAGCCCAGTGCCAGATGATTTGGTATTTGATATGCCAGATGAGCTGGCTCATAGCTACTTAAACTAAGATGGTTATGCAACGCGTCAGCGGGCCAGCGTGGGCACAAAAGTCTATTTTTTAGAGGCACATGAGAAAAGAAATAGTATCCAACGGCATTAATGGATCATTTTAAGATTACTTCAACATGGAGTACTTACTTGAAGTTTTGACTTGTATTGAGCGGCTTCACTGTGATATGGTCTTAACCAGTTGGTGCTTTGACATGCTTTAATAATAAAACTATCCTGGATAATATTTTTTAATGTCTCATCTAAGTCTTCAAACATACAACTTCATATTAGTATAAAAAATTCAACAATCTTTCTGGAATTTTACCATTTAGTCAAACAAAATAAGTAATGTTTAATTATTACCATTGTGATTTGGCTTTATGTTGGTAAATGGCCAGTATTTGTATAGCGCTTTACTAGTCCCTAAGGACCCCAAAGTGCTTTACACAATCAGTCATCCACCCATTCGTTCACACACTGGTGATGGCAGCTACATTGTAGCCACAGCCACCCTGGGGCGCACTGACAGAGGCGAGGCTGCCGGACACTGGCGCCACCGGGCCCTCTGACCACCACCAGTAGGCAACAGGTGAAGTGTCTTGCCCAAGGACACAACGACTGAGGTCCAAGCCGGGGCTCGGACCGGCAACTTTCCGATTACAAGGCGAAGGGTCACAAATGCAAATGGCCAAAATTAGTTTTCTCCACTGGACGTCTGGCCTCGGCTTCCCTGTGTGTCCACACCAAACATAAAGCAAGGCTTCACCCTGCGTTACTCACTCGTGTCGGATAGACATGAATATTTGCAGGACAAGTTGAAGTGCAACCAACAGCTGGAATTAAGATACAGAAACATTGTGAGGACTTGAAGTGAAGTTGAATCATATTTCTCCAGCTGTCAATAAAATGACTGCAGCTTCACATCAGCCGGAAGGAAGAAGCAAACTGTCAGAGTCAGTTTGCCTCTTTGCATGGACTTTGTACAGTGCTTAACAAATTTATTAGACCACCTCTCATAAAAACAAGAACACTGAAATATTTTAGAAATCTGTCAAACGTGTTTAAAACAAAAAATGATTTTGTTATTAAGAAAATAACCTGAATTAATGTTTTTATATTTCAGTCTGATCCGGCACACTGGAATTAATCATGTGTAACATTCAACCAACTAAAACTGAATGTTATGTTCAGAAATGTAAATAAATAACAATAATTAGGCACTTTAGTGAAAAAAAGTGATTTATTTTTTTAATTACTTTTTAGTAAAACAATTTTACTAAAATTGTACTTTTTAGTAAAACAATAAAATTTTAATTCACGGATGACGACAACATTCATATTTTAGCATTCAAAACATAATTTTGATTGAGGAGCTTGCTCTCACTGGTGAATTAACCAGTGTGTAATAAGCAGTATTGTTATTTTACCCACTGGGGACATCATACATTGAGCCTGGCCCGGGATCTGAGGTCAGAATACTCTGCTTTGCTACCTGACTTCAGATAAACTGTTACACAAGTCTACAAATACCACCTACTACTTGCTTTCGAAGTATATTTTTCACACAAACTGATGGACTCAATCTATATCATCAAAACAAAATAAAGCTATACTAAACTTTCACAAGAGCCATTTTAGCCTGAAATAACATAAACTATTCCACATGATATCACTTCTTCTCAAACCAGTCAGAGATAGTTGTAAGTCTGAGTGAGACAAATCTGTAACATTTGTTATTGGAAACTTTTAACCAGGAATCCTAGATGATGTTTTCCAGACCATAACCAAGACCTCATCTTATTGGATAATAAACCTCAAAGTGAACAGACGCTTTAAAGTAGCAAGTGTGTTTTAAACAGCAACATGCATGGGTGGCAACGTAAAGGAAAATGCAAAAGAACAAGTTGTTCCCCCAGAGAAAAAAAAATCAAAACCTAAAATAGGTCACTGCAGTTGTTTTACTTTGCAAGGAGGAGGTTTTGCATCTCTTTGTCTCTCTGTCATCTCCTCGTAGATTGTGTTCTTTGTCTTTGTAGTAACCTTTGCAACTCTTTGTATTCATTATGTTTCTTCTTAGTTGTTTTTTTTTAAATGTCTGTAGAGTTTGCAAGCACACTCAGTTAAGACTTAAAAGATGACTTGCTACCGTGGTCTCGCCCATTGATCGGCAAAGTCCATATTTAAAGATGTGTATGAAGCCCGTGCTAAAGCACCTTAAACTTGCACGTCACATAGAAGTCTGAAAACCTGAGCATCTCCCTTGATGTGGGACTTCATTAAACACGTTCATGATGACGATCTAGGTCGGTAATTTCAACCATAACTTACTAAAGCATGATGTCTGTGTAGCGTGGTGGAAACACCAAAGACCCAAGGTTTGCATAAAACTGTGGTCCCCAGTAAAATAAAAGAAGATAATGCAGGGTATACCTTAAGGCAGTGGTTCCCAAACATTTTTTGCTAGGCCCCCTTTGTTTTACAAGAAAAAGGTTCATGCCCAAAATCACCGAAAACTGAGATTTTTTAAAACTCCGTTTTTGCATTTACGTGTGGACGAGGAATACAGAGTTCGTCACGCAACGTCAAAGGTATGTGCCTTTTTTCACGTCACGCTGTGCGCCACGTTATTGTTTACATGAGATGAATTGCAGAATAGCAGATAGATACAAAATACTGTTACTGTTGATCTTACTATCTTCAGGTTTTACACTCTTACATATACACAGGCAGTTACTGTCCCTCCATTTAGAAAGGCAGAGGCGTCATGGTGTAATTATTGTACGTGTAGTTGTTTTTTCCTGTGTAATAATATTCAACATTGCTATCAATACATTTTTCAAAAATGCCTCTCTGTGCAAAATGGGTTCTCGGTGATTCGAAACGCCGTTTACGTGTGGACGAAACAGCTGCGTTTTCAAAAATAATAACAGCAGCCAGGTTTACCACCATACTATAATAAAGTGAGTAGCAGTAACTGACCATATAACTGCAACTGTTTGGATCCACAAAAAATTGGACGTTAGCTATAACTATCTGATTTATCAAATGTCCTTTGCTGGGCAGTCTTCACCTCTGAAAGTAATCTCTTGCATGTCTTTCTCATCTTCTCTTTCATATGTCTTTTTCTCTGGGGTGGGTTTTTCACACATTTCTTTCCCCTTTCTCGCTAGAAATAAATTGCTTGCTGATAAATTGTGCTGCAAGTTTGTTATATTTACTGATCTGTTTGAAACTCGGAAAGTAGCTGCCACACTAGAAAAAAGTTACACTGTTATACTTGCACCTCTTCAGTATAGTTAACTAGATGCTAAAGCAACACAACCACAACTTTATTGACATCTGCATGAGCGGCAGGGTGAGAGGGACAAAAGGATGTGCAGAGAATGTACGCAGGACTGCAGGGTGACAGTTTTGATTAATTGTAAAAGTTTCCATGCAAACAGCTAGAAGCAAAGTTAAGGTGCACAACACAAAAAATGTACTTGCTTGATATTCTTTATTAAACTGATTTAATTACTTATTAATTGAAAGTGTTGGATCTTTCTGATCCATGTTAATCGCTGCCATGATCACTCACTCCACTGAACACTCCAGTTAAATGTTCAGTTGATCATCATCTGTTTTTTTGGATTGAGGTCATTAAATTCTATTCACTAAGAGAACAAAAACATATTTTCTTGTTGTGTGTTTCTACATGAGTTTCTCTGCTGTTGCTTGCTAGTGTTTCTTTAGACTTGGAGCTGCGGGATAGAAAAGTGCAGTGTTTGAGTGTAGTAGAGTCCACCTTTGAAACAGGCAGCAAATTGAGAGTCCAATTCATCTCCTGCCAAGTTGGTTGTGAACCTGACAACATTACCTGCCACTGTTGATTTCTGCCCACATTCTCCTGGTTCGGCTGGCAGGTGTTCATTCACAGCCTGCAAACACATGTACAGGTAGAAACACTCCAACTGTAAGCCGATTTCAGGAGTCCAGGTTACATTGACAAAACCCAGACCGTGAGTAAGATTAACAGTGTCTGCTCAGGTTTTTTTCTTTGAAACATGTGCCTCACACCTGGACTAAACAGGGTTGAAAGTACAGTAAAATCTTTAGGTTGTTTGAGATCAAACAAGAAAAATCTGATGAATAGCCCATTGAAAAGCATTTATCATTTAAACTGATATATTTTTGCTAGAACTCACAGCAAATTTTCTAGATTAAGCTGGAATAACCCATATGGAAAATAAATAGAAAAAACTTAAAAAAGACTTGCATAAGATGTGGCCTACTTCATATAGTGAATCATATAAGGCTTATATGATTTACTCATGAAAGTGGCCACTTTCTCATTACTTTCATATATTGTTTTAGTAAGTATCCAAAACATTTTTCAAGGGATCTTATATCTGTTTTCACTCTTGTAATGCTTTTCATATAAGTTTCACACAAGACAGATACAAACTTCATAAGATTTATATATATCTTTTCCATATGGGAACCCAAGACATCTCCAGATGATTCACCTGTACTTTTCTATCATCTGTGCATTTACTATCACTTATCCAGAGTTGTGGAGAGAAGCAGTCTCAGCAGAGGTGCACAGATCTAACCTGCCAATTTCAGCTCTATTAAAGAGGGGGGGAAGCTGTTCCCAAGCCAGCTGAGAGAAATAATACCTCCAGCATATCCTGGGCCCACCCCAGGGTGTCCTCCCACTTGAACAATGTAAAAAGACTTCATCTTATAAGACGCCTGAAGCAACTCAGCTGGTTTTATTCAATGATTTTGGCTTGTAATGAGTGTCAAAACACCACCATTTTCATCACAAACCTCGCATTTTTGTCTTGTCTTATAAATCAGACGCAATCCTTTCATTGACAGTGTTGCACTGTTGCACAAACTCAGCTTAAGCCAAGATGAAGAAAATAATCTTTGGAAGGTGCTGAAGTCGGAAAGAGTTTTGATCGGTGAATACAGAAAGATCATTGATCGACTGATACCAGCTACATCGTTAAATAAACACCCAATCCAACAAATTTGGCTTGTTCGACTTAGATACTTCAGGGCTCTGCCTTTCAAATGGGAAGCTATAATAATTATACTGTAACATGATTTTTGAATTAATGTGGCGTTTACACCAGTTCCATGATAGACCAGTGGACATCTGGTACTTAAGAGAATTTGTACAATTCTTACAATCCTTTGTCCTTCAACTAAACCTGAACTCAAGAAAATTTCTTGTAACTTCTTCAGCAATAGTTCTCTGAGCTTCTTAAAGGACAATCAGAGTTCTTCTTTGGATGTTAGGCAGCCAACAGAAGAAGAACTCTGAATGTCCTTGTTCCCTTCTCTGTCAAGATGATCCCACACTCCTTCAGTCCTTTTTCAGTGATGTGATGGTGGCTGTAGGCTCTCACTGCTACGCTCTCTGCTGAACTTCTCCGCACATACTTTTATTTTCATAATCCCAAAAGGCCCGTTGTCACTGATGTTCAGTCCAGCTCTTGTGTAATTTGGAACATCTCAGCCTTTTTGTCCCCATTACCCTTCCTTGTCCACCCCAAAGAAAACAAAAAAACAAAACAAAACTTGATTTCCAGATACTTTAGGCTTGCCACTTCTTTTGTGCCCAGCATGCGCAACCACACCATGCAGAGACATTCCCATGTCTTTAGCTAATAACACTTTGGAATTCACCTTGTTTGTGCCAAAATACTATTTCATACATGTCAAACTCTGGGATTTTTCATAGATTAACTAAAGACATTGGAAAAAATTATTTGTTTTGGAGTCAGACTGCTAGTAACAAAGTGTCTAAATATACAATTTAAAATTTGATTAGTTGCTAAGCTGTCTGTCATGTGTAGACACAACACTTCATCCTGAGCGTTAGATGCTTTTTGTTGGATGGCTTGAATGATTCATAGCTGATTAGCAAACAAACAAAAGACATTCCTCTGAAAATTGTGACGTTCAAGGACTCAGCTGAAAATGAGCAAAACTTCTCCTCCAGGCTTTCTGAAGGTCTTTCAAAGTCTTTGGAAATTACCTGCTGTTTCAGTCAAGATCACTTTAAAAATTACCTGGAAGCAAAAGATTAGAGACTTAAAAGATAAAAAGTTAGAGACTTTTTATCTGTTGGCTAAAGATCATCACAAGCCCTCTACTGTAGCACACTAGGGTCTTTTCAGTGTTTGCATCACTGCAATTTCCTATTTACCACCTTTACATGCAGCTGTTTCTCTTCTAATCTGAGCAGACTTTTGATCTGATATCACTAACTGAAAAAAGATGCTGAAAAAGATGCTGAGGAAGGCAGAAGTGAGTTAAGCAGAGTCAAATTAAATGTGGCACACAGTGATGGGACAAAACCTGAAGCCTTGTTGATGAATGGGAAATTTGTCACAGCTGGGGCACTGACAGCATGTTTACTGACATATAATACAAACAGGATTTCAGACAGTGCAGAGTGTCAGGACATGATGACAGACACTAAACTGAGTCACTGTGCGGCCTCAAAACTCATCCAACAAAAGGCAAAACAGCAGGGCACCTCTGCTTCAGTACTGATTTGGGACCTTTGGACTTTTCTTTGGTGTTTACATGTCATGCTGCTTTATGCTTCTACTGTTAAATTAAAATCATTTTCATAGTTCTTTCATTTTTCATGATAGGATGTGCTGATTTGTTGCATTGTCTTGTCAGTTATTTAAATATGTGTTAACTTTTCACTGTTGGTTATGAAACACATGTATAAAGGCTCATTCACACCGTGGAGCCCTCCTGTGACAAATGCCACAGATTTAGAAATATTTAAAGTTTCCAGAGCATGTGCAGCACCATCTTGTGCCAGTACAGAAAGTAACATTACTTGGTTGGTTGGTGCTAACACTTATATTAGTTTATGTTAGCTAACTAGTGATAAAACCACAACTCAATGGAAAACAATGAGACTAAAACAAAAGAGCAGTGTAAGGTAGTCAGAGAACTGTTTGGAGGAGTGCCTGTTTCAGTCAGGTGCACTGATGATTCACTGGACGAACAAGCTGAAGTCAACACCTCTGTGCTTTATTTTTATCTCATCAGGTCGGGTAAACGGACTGAGCGGCACAGTCAGCTGCCTGATCAGATGTCCACAAGATGCAATCAGCAATAATTGGGAATCCTAATGATCATCATCTCTGTGCTTCTGCTAGAAATCAGTGCAGCATTCAATACTGCTGATAGGAAAATGTTACTACAGCGATTAGAATAAGTTAGTATTATAGATAAAGTGATGCACTGGTTTGAATCATAGCTATCTGACAGATTCCAGTTTGTTCATGTAAACGAGGAGGCTTCCTCAAACACAAGTTAGTCCTGAAGTTCCACGAGGTCCTTTGCTGGGACCTATTCTATTTACATTATACATGCTTTACTTAAGGAGCATGATTAGAAAAACACTGCATGCATTTTCATCACTATTCAGATGATGCGCATTACTGGTGTTTCATACAAGTTTCAGTCCGTTTAAATCAAGCTTTGTTTCTCCCCTTGGTGCAGTTCATTTGTGCAGATGTGAACGCAGTACTCACACTCGGGTGCAGACCGAAACAACAATGCGGTTCCAAATGAATTATAGAGCGCTTTGTTTATGGTGTCATCATGATCCAACCTCAATCCAAACCAACTATCAGGTGTACGTGGCAAATCTGAGCTAAAACAAACCAGCATTACCCATGTATGCTTTATATTTTGGGATGCCGCAATATACTATAGATGTGTCTATAGTATGTGTCTGTAGCAACTAGCCCTGGACTATCAGAGAACATTCTCCATGTTCTCTGATAGTCCTAAAAATAACACCTTCTTCCTGTATTTACTTTTGCTGCTCCCACCATAGACACATCTGGCCAATAAACATACTGAATATTCTCACATTTGGAGTTCACCTGGGTTTTCTCTGTGTGGAAGCAAACCAAGCCACAAGGAAAAAGCTATAAATTTGCAAACTCATCAGCAGATTTGCACCAGAGTAAAAAACTATAGGTGTGAAAATGGCCTTGGACTTGTAACACAACACAATCCACCTCAGTGCTTTGTGTTTTCCTGTTCTGTACATTCAGCTACAATGCCACTGCTGATCCTAAGCAGTGCCAATGCCAGCAGAGCTGGGTCTCATTTCTAACAACAATGAGGCAGCGTACAAGAATGAAATCTTCAAACTAACTGGCTGGTGTGCAGACAACAGAAACCATTATGACATCTGGAAGACACTATAGGGCTTTGATCACTGTCCTGAAGTCCCAGAAACACTCAAACCTTTTACTACCACATCATTATCTCAAGACTACACCACAACAAACTTATGGTAACGTCACAGTGTTCATGTGTAACAACCTGAAAACCAGGTACCATGAAATGTTACATATTTTATGAGATAATTCTCTTCTCATGCCTGTTTGCAGTAATGTATAGACATCAGTGTCTGACTTGATGCTTTGTTGTGCAGTAACATTAAAGCCCTCTGATTCTGATTAAACCTGAACCAAAAGCAGCTCTCTCACAGACACTACATACATTATTATCCTCAAATTTTTCAGCATCAGTGTCCCTTTTGTCACGCCGACTGCTGATTTCATAATCCAGAGAACAGTTTTCCAAGTCACACGCAGACTTTTCAAAGATGCTGGGAGTCATTATCCTCCTGGACAGAAAGTGTTTTTCCCCTCCTCAAAGAAAACCAGTCAGCCACATGTTCTTGTTTTATCATGTCTAAGTTGAAGCAATTATCAAATTAGCATATTTCTACACATGTGCTTGTTCTTGGCTTCATGTCGCAGGTTATTTTAAAAAGGTGTCCATGTAGAGAATGACATCAGATGAGGGAAAGTGAAAGCACCACTGAATGTGTTTGCTTTTCTGTCTTTTCTTTGCAGACCTGGAGAGGTGTTTCCGTTTTACACGATTCAGGCGGCGCATTTTTAACCATTGAAATGTGTCTTTGAGGGGGTAAAAATCAAAGTGTTCAAGGCTGTGGAAAGTGGCATGAAGGGAATGATGGAAGGTTTTTCTTTTTTCCTTTCAGACCTAAGCCACTAGTTTATAGCCATGCCTTTTCCAGTGATTGCACATCATCAGAATTGAAAACATTTGACCCTCACATAAAACATAATATAATTATTCTTCTTCCTTCCTCCACCATGAGGGCTATACTATGAAGCTAGTTCACCAACACTCCATTCGTCGATGATGGGTATCACAATGACGGTTATCAACTTTCTCTGTTAACTCAAGTTTTCTGCCTCAGAATCTATGTGCATCAACAAAAGGGGGCATTAAAACATTAAAGGGTAAATTGTGCAGGAACCCTGTTTCTTAATGCAAGACTATACTGGCCATACCAGACAATGTGAGACACAATAAACACAATAAATATATATACATACACACACACACACACACACACATTAGGTGAAAAAAAAGCTTCTGAAAATGAATACACCTGTGCATCCTCCATTGTAGTGAGACATCCTTGTTGTTCTGCGTCATGTGCTGAGAGAGATTTCTGGGTCACAGACAGAAGGACACCAAAATTAAAAGCACAAAGCACAAATTAGACAACGAGAAAGCCCGAGGACTTTGAGATTTTGTGCACACATCAGCGAGAGGGATAATAAGGCCCAGGTGAACTCAATCTAGACAATAATGAGAGCAGGAGAAGGAACAAAGAAGGGGACAAAAATGCAGAAAAGCCACATAAAGGAAATAACCTTCAAGATGAAGCAGGAAATAAAAAGAAAAAGGAGCAAATCACAATCCGTGCAGACAGAGGAAACCGAAAACACATGAAAAGGGAAAGGCTCGTTTTTGTTTTTACGGTATGTTCATAAGGATTACCACAATAAACAGGAACCTCAGTAAAAGGGGAAAAATGTGTTGAAATTGATTTTCCACACCACATTAACTGGAAGGAGTCTATCTACGTTAACAAGAAACCATTATTATAATCAACAGTCTTTACACTGCGTTACGTACAGGTAAACACTGAAATTCTTTTAAGCTTTTCTTCTATTCATATTTCTGGGTTTTTAAAAAACCTTTTTAAGGGTTTATGAACCAACATGTCCTCTAGAGTTTTAGTTGGGGGGAAAAAAGTCTTATTGCACAGAAACAACATGAAGATGACTGACAGGTGACCAGGTAAAGCTGTAGGAGCTTACTGTAAGTTTTCTCAGGTATGTCTCTCTGACGCTTCACTTATGATGGAGAAAGGATGAGGAATGCCCCAGGTCAGGTTTCCACAGCCTTCTCATGTTTAAACCAACATACCAAACAGGTAGGGATTATTCTACCTGGGCTATATTTGTCGAGCCCCTTTGATTCACTGTGTTTGTACTTGTGTGTGGTGAAGGATGAAAGCTCTGCATGCAAATGACTGAGGCTGAGAAGTTCAACATCAGATATGAGAACAAAATGATGGCAATTATGTCTGATCCTTGGAGATATGCAGGTAACCAAATCCTGTCAAACTGTCTTTGGACATGTTTTTACACGGGCTGAGACTTCACCATCAAAGTTATAAACTAAATCATTCAGTGATGCTTAATTTTTAAAACTGCATATTTATTCAGACTAATGAACTATCATCACAGTACAGGTCCACAGAGGTGTTGCACATGTGTAGCAGACCAAAAATCCATCGTCTTCATTTTGTCACTATTTGTCATTAATGCTTATAAAACAATAAACTCCTGTAAAATTGTTTAGCTTGAATGTTGAATTTATATTTATTATTGATCCTCACCTGGGAAAAACAAAGACTTTATTCACAATTGATAAACTTCAGACCATCCTATCTGCACACGGAGGTCTGAGGGAGTTTTCAGGAACGATGATGCTATTTTCCAGAGAACAGATCGTACGGTACACGTTTTATTTGATCCCTGATCCTTTTTGGATGAGCCCAAATCCTGCTATGCAGTACAGGCGTCAGGAGCTGAACAACCACAATTTGCACATCTTAAGACCCTGAAGGACCTTATCTGTATCATAATTAAGCCTAGTAACACCTACCAGTGAGCTAAAATGACCCTTTTTTTAAAATCTATTTATCATTAAGTATTTTACAAGTAAAATAATTTTACAACACTTAATTTATATCCACTAAACTTTCATTTTGCATTTTGTCTGGACCAAATAATGCTGTAGTACTTGTACACTTTTATCTGTGGACTGTCAGCATGCAGGTTTCTGCTGTAAATTAACATTTTGTTGTGTTCACTAATTTTCTTTAAGCAGACTTTGCACAAACACAAGAGAAGGCCTTTCCAAAATGTGAAACCATCTGTTGTCACCTTACAATAGTTTAGCTTTCTTATTAACTTTTAAAAAATTCTCGATATTTTTAAGCGATATGATAGGATTTGGATAATTTCTGTGCCTTTTTTAAATTATGGAACTGCTGGTATTTCAGGGTGTGGTCATTTTGAAACTAAAATATCCACAAATGGAGGGATGATTTGCAGTTTCACATGGAGTTCAAACAGGCTCCATTTATTCTTAGTTTATATAAATTTTAAATGTAAGCTTTATTAAATGTGCAAAAATATCATAGAAGCATATTTCCACTTTGCTATTTAATGTTACTGAGTGCAGACCGAAAAGCAGAACTAGAAAATTGATCTCTGTAAAAATTAATCTTTAACAGAAACTGTTTTTTATGTTTTTACTTTATCCGAGTCTTTTATCTATTTGATTTAGCACAAACAAAATGAAAATAATGATAAAATAAAATGTTGGAATTTGCATGAAGATCGACAACCCTGCAGAGCAAAAACGGGATGCAGATGTCCTGCAGTAAGGAAGAGGAGGAGGACAGACCCTCACCCGTCCTCCTCTATGTCATTCCTCTTTTCTACGCATATGTGCACCAGGCTGCTGCTCCCCCATGAAACAGTTGTTTGGACGTCGGCTGTCACCACTTACACAATTAAACACAGAAAACTCCAAGTGAGGTTCAACTGAGTGATGACCTTTGCCATGCTGCTCCGTCATTTATCTGCACAGATGTGTCATAAGCTGGTTCAGCGGTGGGTGACCACCTGTGCGTTTAAGATAAGGTGTTTCTAGGCATCAACAAACGATGAGGAAAAGATAGAAGAAGAAGATAAAAGTTTTAAAGGATTTCATGCAGAAAGCATCTGATGATCGCCTGTTGATGCTGGGCTTGGATTTGGAGAGTGTGGCAGGTGTTCGCTGATGGGGTTTTATACAAAACACTATAAATCTGTTTTGCTCCATAAAACTTGATCAGTTTAGTTTTGAAAAAGGACAATAGACTCTTAAAATGTGACTGCTCTGCAGGCAGATGTCTGTAAATGTTTCACAACGTTGACCGCACTGACCTCGTCCTGTGTTGGGGAGAGACATTTAAAGACAGAACTGTGCAACATAAGTTTTCTTCGTATAGCTTTTTTGTGACCATAAAAAAATGCTGTTATATTGTCACCTGTCACCAGCTTTTATGACATCATTTTAAAGCTTCTGCATCATCGTTTTAAAGACCACAATGTTGTCACCCAGAACTTCAATTTTTGGATGGCAGTAAGTTATTAGCTTAGATACCATGGTTATTCATAAATGTGCATGCATACATTCTAGTTTACCTCCTAACCAGTGCTAAGCAAGAGAGTAGTATTTCTGAGATGGTGTATTTTTAATATTTCAGGGACTTTTTAATTGTTTTTCCCTGTGTTATATTTTGTTTTTATGCCTGTGATGCCCTCTCAACCTCCAAACCATCCAGAAACATACAACAACATAAGTGAGGCTGTACCTGTAGTTCTGATACTACATAATTTACTGTAGTATCACAAACTGTGTTTTCTCTGTTCAGAGGTTCAGGCCAGTGAACCGACCCGGTGAGGCTGGGCCTTACAGATGGTTAGGATTTACAGCCACAGCATTTTTTGCACCATGCTGTGAACATGTGAAAGCTAGACATTAGCACGAGAGGTGATTGGAACTGATCTGGAGCCAGCCACAGCGATGGGTTCAGTTTTTACTTACTGAGGTTTGGGCTTCACTACATGTTATTTGGAGACTTTGGAGTGTTGAAAGCAGGAACGTCGCAGACCCTCACTTGCTAACTAACACATACAAAGCACCCCTCCCTATAAGTTGATGGATCATCATCACTGTTTACCAATCAGCTGCACACATGCTGCAAAAACATAAATAAATAAAGCGTTGTCTGATGAACTTTGTCACGTCATGTCTTTGTTCCAATGTGCTGTCAATAATTATCGAGTTGAGTCTGGAGCGTTTCCACGTGTGATTAAACAGCACGAATCTGACAATCTGAATTCCTTTTTCATGTCCTATAAAAGAGAGAGAATCCTAACTGCTCACAGCAACTCTTTCATTTGATGCCAGCGGCAAAACTCAAAACACATCAGACACCTTCAGTGACAGTCCTGATTAACACTCTTTACTCTTTTTGCTCTTTACTACATAATTTAATTTTTAAAAAAAGCATAGAAAAACAGCAAAGTAAAGTTAATGTTTAAACTGGTTTAACACAAAGAAAAAGCAGGATGATCATGGGTTTGCAGTAACGAGAAAGCAAAGCTGAACTTTTAAATAAGCTACTAAGAATGAGTCAAATGTCCACACGTCACCAGCAGCTTCGTTTATTTATGACGACCAAACAAAAGGTATTTAAGTCCTTGGAGTCACGTCTATATAAATTTTATTTTCCAACCACTTTTATTTACCTTTTTTCCATTTACGCAATTTAACACACAGCATGAAAAAAAGAACAGGACAGAAACAATGATGGTTTTCATCTGTTACCCCAGTAATGGACTCAAAGGTCGGCCTCTTTCTGGAACAGAGAACAGCAACTGTCCTTCAACTCGAGCTTAAAACTGTCAATTTTCATTAAACCTGCTTTCTGGAATAAAATTAATCGCAGCCCTTATGCTCTCGCTCAAGCCTCAATTATGAAAAAAAATTAATAAGAGCAAAACAATTTCGCACATGTAAGCTGAGCTCAGCAGCCAAGTGTGTGATCAGCGCTTGCTGCAGCAGATTCACGCTCCCGCAGGTAATGCTGTGCTCTCGAAGCTGAATCCTGCTCTCACAAATCAACTGATATTTGTTTATTTGTAGGGCAGAGCTGCAGTGTGATTGATCAATTGGACTGAAAAGTTCAGGTTACTGCGTTAAACCAGTTTGTGCCGTGGCAGCAACATAATCGCTGGTTTAAACCATATCGTCTAAAACCATACATATAGATAATGCACAGCAATTTGAAATTGCAATGCTCCCAGGGCCCACAGTGTACACCAAATTATATTAAAGTTAATCTGCTTGTTAGATAATTGCAAAGCACAAAAACTTAAGTGTGATAAAGTTCTCAGACCCTTTACATTTACACAACATGATAGCAACAACTGTTTTATCAGCCACAAGCTCATGTCAGACAAATGAGCTGTTGTCATGTGTTTTAATTAGTTAGCCTGTCACATCCTTTTCTCTGGCCACTCCACAGACAGAGAATCTGCAGTATCATCTAGATGAAGTATTACAGTGGAGCTGTGCAGCCAGATGTGCACAGCTGTGTTTCCCTGAGTGACATCACAGCTAATAGAGAAAAGGAAAAAATTAAATGCAGCAAAATATGTGACAAAAAATGAATGGATACGCTGAGCATGAGTCACTCCTAATAGTGCAGTGCAACTAAGAACTAACCCATCAACAACTATACCAGCCTGATTAGAAATGAAATATATAAACATGCGTTGAGTCACCTGGACCAAAAATGCCAGGGCTCATTATTTTGCACCAGTCCAGCCCTGCTAGACACTCAGTTTAGCAGGGCTGCCATCTTAATTTATATTTATTTTCAGGAATTGAAGGTTAATTTCAGTTACAACATAAATGAAAGTCACACATGTGACAACGATATTCCCTTTGTTGTTTTTCTTTTTAGAAAAGAAAAGCAACAGCAAGCAATGACAAGAAAAATGCCAGGAGTACTCCGACACTTGTTCAACAAAAAAAAAGAAACATCAGATTTGCTGTAAACTCACACCAGACGGAAGCTTTGAAGAGTCAGAGTATATCATTCCAAACTGGTCAGTGCACAATGCATAACCACCCTGAAGACAATGGAAAAATGCATTAATCCAAGAAGATATAAGGAGGTTTATACAGGCTGTAACAAAACATGACATGTGGATATGATGAAAGTACTGACAAATACAAAATTCCCTCAATCTTGGAACTGCCTTGTTAAAGCTCAGCAAACTTCTTAGTCCGATATCACCGGGGATAAGGTTTTGGAAACAGAGGCCAAAAGATTTTAAAGACATCCATGTCGGTGTCTGATGAGGCAGCACGCCTCGTCAGAGGAGTGTTGCACTTTCCTGAAAAGCAGTTTTGACCTCTACAAACTTCTGAAAGAATGCTTCTACACTCTGGATCAGTTGACCATGTCTCTCTCTGTTGGCCGTGATATTAGGATCCATCATGAGTTTTACAGAGAGAAAACTCTCTGGTGGGCCAAACTGAGGAAAGGACACTTGAACAAGAAAGAATGATTTCTTCAGTTTGTGTCTCCTACTTTTTGTCCTGTCACGTTACAGCGGAAGAATTTATTTAAAATCCATCCATCTATCTTCTTCTGCTTAAGCAGAGAAGCCCAGAGCTCTCTCTCCCTGGCCACCTCCTCCAGCTTGTCCATGGGAACACCACTTACTCTGATCTGAAACTCAGGTGGTGGCTTTGTGGGAGGAACCCCAAAAAGGATTGTTACTCAGTGATCTCAGTCCAAGTCAAGAGGAATAAAACACATTTTTCTTGCCATTTCAGAAAAATATCAGTGATTATTTATATATGACTCGAATTCACTAATTAAAAACACATTTTGTGCCTTTTGTATTAATATTCAATTTCATCTCATTATCGAATCATGGATGAATTGCTGAAGACAAATATTTAAACCAGTATAACAAACTCACTATTAAAAGGTGCATCCGGTTTCTCTACCCCCTCAGTTTCCATGGTGGAATCACTGTTTTGGTTTCAGGAAACTAAGATCATTATTCAGCTCAGCGTGAAGTTCAACACCGTGAAGGAAAAAGTGCTTCATTGTCTGAAAACGCTCTTAAATTTAAATCTCAATTTCAGTCAGCAGGCATGTATGACCAGCAAATAGCTTTAAAAAAAGGATTACTTCATGTCTGGAGCAGATCGCTGAACACAGGAACTGAATTTCAAAGGAAACAAAATACTTTTTGGCAGATTTTTCAGAGGCCAAACATTCAATTACTTTTTTTATAAGATCGATTGGTGACCCAGAGAGGCTGGATTCAGCATGCTGCACTATAACTAAGGGAGGATTCAGGGTCACCTGATCCAACCCTAACTATATGCTTTAGCAAAAAAGAAAGTGTGAAGCCTAATCATAAAAGTAGAGATAGTGTCTGTGTCCTGAATCCAAACTGGTTCCACAGAAGAAGGGCCTGAAAGCTGAAGGCTCTGTCTCCCACACAGCAAATTCAAAAGTGTTAAATGTTTTGGTGTTAATAGTCTTCTTGCAAAAGTAGAGTTAATTTTACTCTAAGCAGAGTCACATTCTTTTAATGTAACTCTGAGGTGTAAAATGATAGTAGTTAAAATCGAGTGTTAAAAATGAGTGTTTCTATGTCAAATCTGGAGGTGTTACAATGGAAACATTAACTCTTGACTAGAGATGGCACGATACCACTTTTTTATGTCCGATACCGATACCGATATCATAAATTTGGATATCTGCCGATACCGATATGAATCCGATATAGTGTTTTTTAATCAACAAAACTGTTTTTTAAATATCTTGCTGCATTTTGACTGAAGTTCATACTCAAGTTTAAAACAACAACTACACTAAAGCTATTCTGTTATACCTGTATACAAAAAAAATATTTCATAGTTCAGCAATACTGATCAATCTAATAAACTTAAGACCTACACCATCCTCCCTATTCTGGTATTTTAAAGAGTACTTAGCGTAAATATTAAGCAACCTAACTAATAGGGTTCCAACTCCCAGCAACAACAAAAATAAATAAATAAAAAATAGGGAACCACCCCTCACGCTCCACCTCATGATGCTTAATCGACGTAATCAACCTTAATTTGATGCAGTGTGAAAAAAAATGCACAGAAATCAATTATTTTTCAAGAAATATTAAATAGATTCAACATCTTTCTTCAACAAAATTGCAGACTGCACAGATGGTACCTTCCCAAAGTAAAAAGTACTATAGCTTACTAGGGTATATATATTAGACTTAATAGTCACTATATACAGTGTAAAGTGTAAAGTGTGCGTGTTAGTCCCCATAGGGAAATAGTTCCTCTGCATTTAACCCATTCACCCAGTGAAGCAGTGGGCAGCCGCCAGTGCAGCGCCCGGGGAGCAGTGTGTAGGGACGGTACCTTGCTCAGGGGTACCTCAGGGTAGCTGTTCAGTGGAGTCGAACCCCCGACCTTCCGATCACGGGGCCACCACTCTACCTACTGAGCTATCCCTGCCCCACAGTAATTGACTTCTATTCATTTTACATCAAATTAAAACTTTGGGTGTCAGATAATTATTTATTAAAAGCTAGACATTTTAAATGAGAATAAGAAAGAAAAGTATGTCTTTGTGCCCCCTTTTCCCTGTTAATGCCCTATCGGCCCCCCTGGCTAAACTTTGCTAGATCCGCCCCTGCACAGTTACCAGCCGTCAGCTACGTAGAAAACGATCCTGGTGTAGAAAGTAATATTAAATAAATTTAACAACAGCTTATCAAGCTTAAACGTGCTGCTGTTGTTCAGCCGCTGGTTTCCTCTTTCTGGCGCAAAGTGGACCAAAAACAAACAAGAGAGACTCGCGACAGAAAAGCCGATCAGCTGATCATTAGCAGTTTCACGATTGAAGTAGCAGCCGGAGAGCGAGAGGCAGTCGCTCGTTAAGCTTAACGCAGGAATGCTTTACAAAGATTCAGAGATGGACTTACACACTTGCTTTACTTCTCTCGGGGATAACTTTGTCGGAGATGAAATGCCGGGTTGCTAGCGAAGCTCCAAATGCTATCCAGACCACCGACAGGTCCCGCATGCCACAGCCGCTCTATCACGTGATGCATACTGCTCCGACGTGCTAACGTTCTGAGGTGAGTTACGGCGTGTTGCAAGTTTTGTGAGGTGCTTTCGTGATATTTAATGGATCGGATTACATTTTTTATTTTTCTCCGATATCCGATCCAGTAATTTAGGTCAGTATCGGACCGATACCGATACGTAATATCGGATCGGTCCATCTCTACTCTTGACCTCTTAACTCTGAACTCCTACAGGGGCTATGACACCAACAGAGTAAATTCACAGACTCCGCCCCCAGCACGGCTCCAATCGAAGCTGAAGTGAAGCCGTTTCAGAACATTTTGCTCTACATATTTGAGTTGTTTGCCATGCTTGGTAAGTCATTTTTTCAAAGATTGTTTCAAATTATTATGAGCTTTTACTTCTGTGGCTCTTTGGAGTTGAGACAAAGCTGTGTGAAAGGCATTAGCCATGTTGCTCGCGTGATAGCATAATATTCTGTTTTAGCTAGCTGAAAGGTATTGTTTGCGGGCAAATACCACAGCCTTGAAAAAAAGCTTGCATGTGAATTTTCAGTCAAACTTTTGGTCAAATACACCTAAAACAATGTCTAGAATGTGAAATGTTGGTATAATGGTGCTACTTGAAGCCTGAAAACGATCGCCCATAAAAAAAACAAAAAACGAGCAAACAGCAGTAGCAGACGTCCTGACTGGGTTCTACGTTAGCATAGATCCCTCCAGAGTTTTGTGCACACGGTTTAGGTAAAAATGAAAAAGGTTGAGGTTTTACATTTAGTTCAGTATTACCTGTTGCCTGTGTCCTTGTCTTTTGGGAAAATACTTTACACAAGTAATGGCTCAAAAAGGATTCCTTTTTTTTTTACTGTGCTGCAATTGTTTACTGGATTATTTGTGCCATTAATTAGTGTCAACTAATTTTTATTCAATCTCCACATAGGATATGCTTGTGAAGATGGAATATGGGGGAGAGCAGAAGTGCGTTGAAGTTCCACAAAGGGATGAATGAAGGACATGCATATTGTATTGAAGAAATAAGTGATGAGAATGCTGTTATTTGCATTTACCAGCTCACCTATGTCAGACCTTTTGATAAACAAAATTCTAATGAAAGTGAGAACATGTATACTGTTACATCTTTCAGAAAATGTTTTGAAATTGTGGTGCACAGTTCAGAATAAATGTTTTTCAAAAACCATTGCATCTTTTTAGTAAATGTTTATTTCCAAAAGAAATTTCTAGAAGTTCAGAACAGTAAAATTCCCGCTTTTTAGAATGAATTAGAAGATAACTCTTACGTAGTTAAACTAAAATACTCTTTGAGAGTTAATATATAAACTCTTAACACCAAGTGTTAAATTATCAACTCCAGACAGATTTGGTGTTTAACACTAAATCAGAGTTAACGTACCAACTCTCCAAAAAGAGTTAAATTAACACTCTCTGGTGTGGACCCATATAGACACTTTAATAGTGTTGAAATCAAATCCGACAGTGTTAATTTGGACATGCTGGATTTGCTGTGTCACTACTTTTAAATACTCTAGGAACAACAAATAGCCTGCAGTGTGCTCTCACACTGCAGGCTTACAAAGTAATATAAGATCATTAAGATAAGACAGGACCTGATTATTTAAAACCTTGTAAATAAGGTGCCATTCATACAGGTAACGAGTGGGGGACAGAAAAGCTTCTTACAGAAGACGTTACAGGTCTGTGAGAGCCAGAGATTTTCCTTGTTTGAGGTGACCAAATACTTATTTTCCACCCTAATTTACGAATAAATTCTTTACAAATCCTACCATGTGGATTCATGGATTTTTTTTTTTTCACATTCTGTCTCTCACAGTTGAAGTGTACCTCTGGTGCAAATTACTGACCTCTGTCATCATTTTAGGTGGGGGAACTTGCACAATCGGTGGCTGACTAAATACTTTTTTGCCCCACTGTATGAAATGATCTTATTTTCCTTCTGCTGAAGTCTCAGAATGGGATCAGTAGTTAAACCCAAATTAAACATTGGTTTCCCAATGTAATTGGCTGCATTGATGGTGCTCTCATCTCCATCGCTACTCCTTCAGTAACGTAGGACAATATGTAGTATTTATTCAAATATACTGCAACTTATTACTCTCAGTGTGTACACCGCTAAGAATACTGTGATGTAGCAAATTTAATCACAACTGCTGAAACCACATGGCCCGGCTCAGTGCTTGAGCCGGGCCATTCTTTAAAGACTATTTTCAGTCTTTAAAGAATCTTAAAATGTATCCACTTCAAACACAGGCTACCCGCGTACTCACACCAGCCCCCTCTGAAGACCCTGATGCAGGCTGCCAGTAGGGTTTCAGTGTGGGCCAGTAAGAGATAGCAATAGGCATACTCAAATCCAGTACCAGCACACTCAAGGTAACACCAGAGAGGTCAAAGGTGAAGCCCTGCCTGCCCAACCCAACTCAGACCTGAGGGAGGAAAAACAACAGAGACCTCAAAACAGAAGAAAACCAGTGCCTACAATAACAGAGGACATGTGTGATGTGATTTCCACCTGCAGTTTAAACTGGGGAACGATTTTGTAGCATAAAAATGTATAAAAGACAGTTTTTGTGTATTTTATTGTGCTGTTGTTCTTGTCCATCTGGGTATTTAGTCCTCTCATAATTTGTTAGAGTCATGAGAACAATACAATACAATCTTAAAAATCCCACAGCGTTTCATATCCAGGGTAAAATGATTGCAACCATCCAGGCAATAAATCTATGATGTCACAAAAATATAATCTTTTTCTTGGGTATTAAAAATTAAAAAAAATTGAAAGCAGCACCGCCACTGGTGGAAAATAAATTACACTTTTGTTGCTATGAGAAATGATTTGTAAAATTTTTGGCATATGTGAAAGCTCTAAATTTGGAAAGTGAAAGTGATGGCCTCCAGTTAAAGAGAAAAAAATAAATGCATATGATAAAAAAAAAAAAGATATAGATCTCTCACACATAGTCTCATATTTAATTTAAAACTTTATTTGCAAAACCTTATATAATAAGAAATAATAATAATGTATGTTTTTAATCATTTGATGCACTTTGGTTGATCTGTCTTTCTACTCTTGAACAACTTCAAGGAACTTCCTTAAATTTGGCACAGATACTGTATTTCTTTGGTGGTCAAAAGCTCACATTGACCTCACAAACAACAAAGTCTTTGTACACTCTTCCAGTTTATTACAAGTGTATAATGGCCCCCACTAGCCTGAAAATGCAGAGGGTTCTGACAAAAGATAAAACTGGGAAATTGGTAAATGCTTCTAATGAGGTGCTGGTTCAGATTAAATGTTTTTACACGTTAACACGGGCTTGAGAAAGATCCAGGCTTTTATGATGTCATGCGTTAACCTCTAAAACTCAGCGGCTGCACTGAATTTCGCAGCGCCCACTCACGTCAGCATGTTTAAAGAGCAGCCCTCTGTTCCGCATCTCTTAAACAGCACAACGTCTATTTTTTCTTCCCCAAACATTAGTGAAGTCAAGCTGCTGAAACCAATGGCAGGAAGTTGGGCAAAGGAGCGCCCAAGATCATTGGATTTTCAGAATAAGACCCTGCGAAAACTTCATGCACCGTTTGTGAAACCCTCCTCGTATATTTTGAAGTTAGAGATGTGCAAAGCAGCCGGTATTTGTATTTGTATTTGTATTTGATGAGGGGGAAAAGTATTTGTATTTGTATTTGAGTAAAATTCAAAATAGGCGTAAAAATCCTTTTTTTTTTTCGTTACACTTCTAATTAACATTATAGTGTAAGTATTCTTCAGTAGTGGTGCTGATGGTGGTGCTTATGGGGGGCGGTTGGCAGACAGTACCAGGAATAAGATGCTTTAAGTGCATGTGATTATGCATAACAGATGTTGACAGATGTTTGATATAACTGCCTCTGCTGATCTGACTTTTGCAAACATTACATATCAGTTTGGTTTCATCTGCAGCACTGAGTGTAAAAAGCTTCCACACAGAACTTGATCAAGTTGTTTTGGCTGGTGCAGGACCAAGAGGTGGCTCAGCAGCAGCAACACTCTTTTCTGTTTGGTTGACCATATCCATGTGGGAAGTTTCAGCTAAGTTAATGAGCAACGGGAAGCTATGTTAAGGTTACGTCATTTCCAGGGTAAAACTGCAAAGGATTGTAGGTGTTAAATGCACCTTAGAACACACGTGCATCAATACTACATATGAGAGGGCGGAGGGAGGTTTGGAGTCTTCACACACCCCCGTTCTCTGTTGCCTGTTGGGGTGGGGGGGCTTGGAGGAGGAGTTGGCCGTCTGATTGGGGTCTGGAATGTGGGGCCTCCCTGCTGCTGCGGAGTCAGAGCGGTCTGCTTGTCTCCACCCCAGGGAAAAGGGTAAGACTATCTGGGTCTGGGTGCAGTTCAGTCTTTTCTCGCTCAGCCGAGCCGTCTCTGTTGCTGTGTGGAGCAGCCTGTGTCATTCACCTTTTACTCGTCACTTACTCACTCATCCGGGCATGCACTGCGGTCTAATAAGAATCTCAGCTTTTTGATATAAAGTTTTTCTTGTTCCTGAATACAAATATTTTTTGAAGTATTTGTTTGAAATAAGTATTCGTAAAAAACACGATATTCATGCCTATACAAATACCGTATTCGGGTTCGGCTCCACCCCTATTTGAAGTAAACGGTAAAGGTTTGAACGAAACTGAGTCAGACGCAGGTTGATAGAAACCGTAAGTCTACCTGCACAGGAGGCTGCCACACTTATCGCACATCAGTCGTCACCGGCTGCAGCTGATGGCATCGGTAGGAGCACCCTATTTAGGATTGCGGCTGAGCTCCAGGCAGTGCTGGATCCTTAAGTCCAAACTCGTTAGTACAGCCGTGGACTTTGTATGAAAACCCTTGCGAGCGTAGATAAACCTGCTAACCTCCAGAAACTGGAGAGAGGAGTGTGTTTTGGGAGTCACAGTGTGGAAACGGGAGTTTTTGGAGTTGCTGCTTTTTCCCCTTTCATGGACATCTGCACTGTGTGTGGGATTCAGGAAGAATTTCCACAGGGGCCACAGTATTGGGATTTGTATATAGTTGTGTTTTTTTCCACTCACTTGTTACGTTCTGTGAGGCTGTGGGAGTGTGTGGGTGGGGTGTTTGCCCGCTCTCCCCGCCTCCTCCTCTCTTGCCACTCCTACCCCCTCTGTCTCTCTCACTCTCCTCTCTCCCCAGGACACAGCTGCTTCTGATTAGCCTCGTTTGCCACCTGACTCCAGTCAGCAATCACCTCTGAGGCTATTTAAACTGGGGATGAGCTGTGAGCAGTGTGGCTTTTTCCTCGGTGGCTCTACGCGTTTCTGTGCTAGGTTTTGGACAGTCAGCCTCCTTCTGACTAGTGAGTAGATGGGCTTGTGGGCCCTGAGAGTGTCTCCCCGTGGTGAGGAGTAGGGTAGGAAGTGTGGGAAGTGCCTCCCTTTTTTGTTTAGTAGTCTTCTTGCCTTTTGTTGCTGCGAGTGTTTCCTTTTGTTTCTTTGGCATTGTTGGTAAGACGGTGTTGCCGGCTCTTTAAGTTACTGTCATTTGTAATACACCTGTATGATTCGTAATAAAGCTATGTTAATACAGAACAACTGTCTCTTTTTCTTTTCATTCTGGTTCCGGACTTATTTGTTACTGGTCCCCTCACTCACATGCCTAGACCCCTTCGGGGGGAACGTAACATCACTAGTAATAAATTCACTGGTCATCATAAGAGTCCTGCATTTTGGGTCCTCCTTCACACTGTTACTCCACAGTCTGCCACTGTGACAGAAAGGCTATTTATACTCAAAAGGGGAAGTGGAAACAGGAGGGTAACGAAACACAGCTGAATCGAATCTAGACAATGACACAATGAGCTGAGAAAAACTGAAAGGAAGGCATGAGAAATAAACTTTCAAAGTAAAACAGGAAATAACCAAAAATATATAACTTCCACTACACAGAGACTCCCACTGAAACATGACGCAGCGGGAACACACAGGAAGCTAAAATAACAAAGTCGTGAAAGAAACCAAGGAGGAATAACATTACAAGACTGAAAACTCATCACCAGAGTAATATGATAAAACTCTGTAAAAACTACAACAGAAAACAGGAGGAAAATATAAACATCTGAAACTTAAACTTGAATATAGTAACTAGAAACAAAGCTTAAAACGTAGGACTAGGACATGATGTCCACCTGTTAAATTCCTTCAAGAAACAGACAAGAAATCATGATATGACTACGAATCGGTCATTGTAGTTTTGTAATGGTTAACAGAAGAAAAGTTTAAACATGCGTCTGCTGTTAATGATTAGTTGTATGCAAATGACCTTTACTGGACACATAATCCATCTGTACAACAATAATTTGTCACTTTAAATCATTATCATAGCAATATGGACCAATGAAATCTTAGAGCTGTTTTAAAAGCTCAGTTCAATGAAGCTCAACTTTTTCTCTGCTGGTTCAAAACAAAGGCTTCATTTCAAAACCTGCATTAACCTCATTTGCAGAGTTTACCTTTAGGAGTTTTAGCAGCTCCGTGACATCAAAGTCATACAGGTTGTTTCTTTTCTTTAGATCATCTTTCATCAAAGACCGATACAGTTACTGTTTAAATAAGAGGACTGTGTGCGATTTATTGGGACAGAGGTAAAACAGCACCTGGGTCACTCCTGCAGAATCAGGTTGCTATTTTCTGACTAAACCGGTAAAAAATGAGGAGGAGACTATTTGACTCAATCTCAAAAGAAAACACACTGTGTGAGGATCTAATATAAGAAATCCTGTCTCTGGTTAACGCTTTCCCTGGAGGCTGTCCGGAGTTAAGCTAATGTTTGATTTGCACACTTGCAAGCTGAGCTTTACTCTCAGCAGGACGCAGGTTTGGTGAGAAGAATTTCTTAGAATTTAAAAGAACAGCCATTTTGATACCAGATGCTTGAATTTACAACCTCATTAGAGAGTTCTTTCACCAGACTGGATAAAAGAGATCCTCTCTGCTGCTACTTCCCATTGAAACATGCTCAGACATTTTTGTGGTTGAGATGGTGTGTAGCATAGGCTTTACTAACATTAGAGTTTCATGAGTTTGACAGAAGAATCTAAAAGCTTTTGTTTTATTCCTGTAGCTCCGAGTTGGTCATTCACAGTATGATGCCTTTAAAATCACCATCATGCAGGTTTCAAGAGTCATCTAAACAAAACCAAGAAAACACACAACTTTTCCCAAATATGCGTAAAAAATTCTAGAGTATTACCAAAAATATGACCATTGCTGATTTCCTAATAAGTATACCAGTAACACCTGGAATAAAAGCAATTTGGTTTCTTTAAGGCCTCGAAACAAGTGAGCTAAAATGATGACCTCAGGGTTAGCACTCGACAACGTCACTGCAAACATCTTCTGTAACTGCTGAATTTTCCGATTTTCTAAAATAAATTTTTATATATTTTTGGTTTCTTTTTCTAAACCTAACTGAGTACTTTTAGGTGCCAAAGCCCAAATAATGAACAGAATTATTTAAGAATATGGACCCTTATGAAAAGAATATCGAGGGAACAGTTTACCCTGCCCGGGATAGGGTTACCGGGGCCCCGCCCTGGAGCCAGGCCCGGGGAGGGTGCCCGAGGGCGAGCGTCTGGTGGCCGGGCCTTAGTCCATGGGGCCCGGCCGGGCACAGCCCAAGAGGAGACATGGGCCCATCCTCCCGCAGGCCCACCACCCGCAGGAGGCGCCATAGGGGTCGGGTGCATTGTGTGCCGGGTGGCGGCCAGGAGCGGAGGCCCTGGCGGACTGACCCCCGGCTGCCAAGACTGGCAATAGGGACATGGAATGTCACCTCTCTGGTGGGGAAGGAGCCTGAGTTAGTGCGTGAGGTTGAGAGGTACCGGCTAGATATAGTCGGGCTCACCTCTACGCATGGCTTGGGCTCTGGAACCAGTCTCCTGGAGAGGGGCTGGACTCTGTCTCAGTCTGGAGTTGCCCCTGGTGAGAGGCGGCGGGCTGGGGTGGGTATTCTAATATCTCCTCGGCTTGCTGCCAGTACGTTGGGGTTTTTCCCGGTGGACGAGAGGGTTTGTTCCCTGCGCCTTAGGGTCGGGGAACGGGTCCTGACTGTCATCTGCGCTTATGCGCCGAGTGGCAGTTCGG